>NW_020664440.1:25672208-25701811 GCF_002925995.2 Terrapene triunguis
CCCCCCCCCCCCCAGTGTCCTCTTTTTTGATTGTGGAAATATGGTAACCCTAGTCCAGTCGAAAAGAGGACCTGACCATGTCCGGTCAGATTGACTGACTGGACATCCAAAGTCCGGTTACTACAAGTGGGGGAGATGGGAAGGTGCCGAGTCATCACCCGCTCCAGCCCCTATTCAGCCGAGGCCACCTCCTACCTTTATCGGGTGGCTGCAGCTCCCAGCCCCGCAGGCAAGTCCCTCCTGCCCCTGGCAGCAGGGGCTGGGAGGGGAAAAGCAGCGAGTGATGGAGGGCAGGGGGGGAAGAAAAGTTGATGGGGCGTGGACTCAGAGGAAGAGAAGGGGCAGGAGCAGGGCCTCGGGGGAAGAGGCGGAGCAGGGGAAGTTCTGGCACTCATGCTGGAGTGTCCGTTTTTTAAATATTACCAAGTTGGCAACCCTATATAGGGGAGACAGAGGAAGGGGCCATTCAATCAAAGGGTGCCTGGCTATCCTAGCAGCTGCCATTGAGGTAGGGTACAGTCAGGTCCCAAGGACCAATCATCCCTCTCCCTACAGACCAATAAGTCAGGATGGAGGAAGAAGAAGAAGGGGGCATTAGGGGAAAGAGTAAATGACCAGCAGAGGGCAAGGAAAGCTGCCAGGTTCTTGTTTTCATTGCAGCAGACTCCGGCTGATGCCAGGGAGTAGAGAAAAACAGCAAGCCATCTGTTGAAGCTGCCTACGTATCTGCTTGCAGCAGCCCCTCCAGTTTACGTGGTGGATTTCGAATGCATGTGGGTTAGTCAACACTTTCCCACTTAAGGGAATAAAGTCAGCTATAGTCTTTTTTGCCAGTAAGTAGCATATATGGGAAGTGGAAAGAGATGCTGAGTTGGGGAGAGACACTGGAGGGGAAGAACATTTTTATTATTTAGCTTTTTCCTTTGCAAAATATTTGATCTCTTGCCAGCAACTATTTTGAGGCAGAACACATAGTTTGTGTTATAATTAGGATCAGGAGAACTAAGAAGTGGCCTGAACTTTTGCTAATTCCCCCAAACCCTATGCTGTAAATTTCAGGAAAAGTCTTATTGATTTACTGTAAGTGAAATACTGTGCTAAAGTAGGTAGCATGAAAATTATCACATCAGTAAGACAATATCTTTCATCTGTTTATATAGAATAAGGTGCAATATGCAGAAACATGATAAATGAAATACACATAGCTTTAATTTTAAAGAATTCCCTTCTGAATCATTTGCAAGAAAAAAAAATGAAATAATCTTTTCTTTCTTTGACACTGTCTTCACCTTCACTTCTGATATCCCCATCATCAGATAGAATAACCCAACATCTGCAGAGCTACAGTTCAGAGCAGATAGGAACTTTAACTTCCTCATTCTGTAAATGCCTACTCTAATCTACAAACCAACTTGCAGCAAAACTCCTTTGCTTTCCTCTTGTCCTGTTCTTGGAATATGTCCTATTTATTAGCCTTTCCTTTCAATGCATTCTCCTATGGCACTTCTTCTCAACTTTTCAGTGTCTTTTTAAGGTATGTTTTAAAATATTTTTTAAGTTGCGATAGGTTTTTTGGATGGTATAATTCACCATAATGGCACATGTCCCTTCAATAAAGATTTCTCAGTGATAAGTTGTTTCAGAGGATGTTATTCTACAGAAGCACTAAAAGTAAGCAAACAAATACAAAATTAAAATGCAATTCAAGGCATTCCTTTGACTGCAAGCTGCTCATGAAAGTGATTGTACTTTCCTGAGTGTCTGGAAAAATTTAGTACATTACACATGGACACTATCACATGGAGTTCTGCAGGGATCCACCTTCTCTTCCCTTATATTTAATGTGCATATGGGGCTGCTGGGAGGGTTAGTGAGAAGATACAACAATGTATTCTTATGCTAATAACACTTTGCTCTCTCTCCCTGACTCTCCTGATCCAGCCAGTATTATTGATCATCTAGCCTAGTGTTTGCGGGAGACTGGGGCAGGGATGAGAGCTGGCTGGCTGAAGCTCAATCCAGGCCAAAACTGAGGTGATGCTGGTAGACTCAGGGAAACAAGCAGATGATATGGAGAGGCTGATATCTCCCGCTTTGTTTTAGTGTGTTCCTACCATTTCCTACATGTGTTCAAAGTCTGGACATCACACTGGATCCTCAACTGTTGTTGGATGATCATGCAGCATCAGTGTCCAGGAATTCTTTTTACCATCTATGCCTGGTTAGAAGATTGAGACCCTTCTCTCAGATGTAAACCCGCTACCATGATCCATGCCTTTGTCACCTCACAATTGGATTACGGAAATCCAGCTAATATGGGTTTACAGCTTAGGTCAATTCAGTAATTATGGCTTCCAGCCTTGGATAGACAACTGTTATATTATTTGTATAAGAATAATAAATAATAAAGCTAATATTGAGTTAATAGGAGGTACAGTAAGTACCATATATAGTGGGTAAATTCATTAGTATGCCTCTGGAGACATGTGTTCAAATCCTAATTTCAGTTACCAGTGAAACTGAGCCTTTGTGGCCTCATTATAATTGCTAGAGGATACTCATCTACATCACTGGCAATATGGTCCTGTGAATAAGGAATTGGACTGGGACTCAGGAGACCTGAAATCTATTCCTCACTCTGCCACGCACCTGTGGTGTGATCTCTGGAAAGTCAATTCACCAGTGTGTGCTTTTTTTACCTTCCCATCGTTAGTCTGACTTGTATATTTAAATGAACCCTTTGGGGGCAGATGTGTTCTCTTACTATGTGTTTTTATAATGCCTAGCACAATGGGGCCCAAATATGCAACTGTAAAATAAATAATAGTCATGAAAGACCAACACAGTTTACCCATCTCTCCTCAAGAGAAGACCATGGCTATAAAGAGCAGGCTGTTGTTATCACAACGAAGATGCATTAGTTGAGATCACAGTGTAAGGAAGTTTGTATAGCACCTGCCAACATTATGCTGAGCTCAAACCTATTATCCCTCCACTTGCATGCACCCTAAATTCATCCAAAATAATAATTAGTTATATTAAAATAAATGTCACTTTAAAATGCAGCTGCTCTGATTCTGCAGGCAACAATGTAAAGTTGTAATTATATTTGAAGCAATTTTTCTAAATGATAACAACAGAGGGGAAAAAAGCACTTGAGGGCCTGAATTATTATATAATAATTTATGCCTAGATTGTGACAGCACTCTGTCTTTTGCTTTGTACTAAGCAACTGACATAAGTGTGAATTATTACAGAATAACTCATTTCCTGCCATGTTGTTTTGCTTTATTAACCATTTAATGTAAAGATTTACTCATTCAAATTTTTACCTCCATCTGGCAACTTTCTGCCATTGCCAGTTCATGTGTTACTGGGCAAAACTGAAGTCAGATAAGTTACTCTAGATCAGGGATCGGCAACCTTTCAGAAGTGGTGTGCCGAGTCTTCATTTATTCACTCTGATTTAAGGTTTCACATGCCAGTAATACATTTTAACATTTTTAGAAGGTCTCTTTCTATAAGTCTATAATATATAACTAAACTATTGTTGTATGTAAAGTAAATAAGGTTTTTAAAATGTTTAAGAAGCTTCATTTAAAATTAAATTAAAATTCAGAGCCCCCGGACCGGTGGCCAGGACCCGGGCAGTGTGAGTGCCACTGAAAATCAGCTCCCGTGCCGCCTTCGGCACGCGTGCCATAGGTTGCCTACCCCTGCTCTAGATTTTCAGCTGTGGAACAAAGCAGAATTTAGCCTATTGTCTCCTATTTTAATATACTTGCCTTGTATCATGAAAAACATCCGTCGACCTATCCTCCTTTCGACAGGTCTCATCTTTTTAACCTCCAAAATCTAGGAGCAGGGTATCTACACCTATTCTCTTTCTTATCCCATTCAATCTTACCTCTGCACACTCCACAAGACATATCATCCCCAGAGTCACCGATGACCACTGAAGATGCACTTCTCTGTTTCTATTCTTCTTGATCTGTCCATTCTCTTCACCTACACTTTCTCTGCACTCCTAGGCTTCTGTGACTATGTGCTTTCCTGGTTCTCCTCTTACCTTGCTGCCCACTCTTTCAGCATCCCCTCTGGTGATTCTACCCCTCTATGTCAGCATTCATCACTCAGCAAACAGTCAATAGTTCTATCCATATGCTTAACTGTTTGGCTGCATCAGATCAGAGTGCACTTGGCAACATTTGCACATTGCAAGATGAAGCCCTAAATGGGAAAAATTACTACAGTATAATATGCCTAATTCTCAATGGGAAACAGCATGGACAAATATTCAGGAACACATTGAATTCTCTACCACCAAGCTCTTTTAAGAATATAATTCAAAACAGATATTATAATTCTAAAAAGATATTCTGGACTCCAGAAAGACAACACAAATCAGAACTGTCAAGAGACAAACACTGCTGGCCATCTAAAGAAAAACAACTGACTATTTTTTCCACATGCATTTTTTCTATGTCCAATTTTATTTTAAATCTTCTAGATTGGAGTGTGTAAAAACTTGACTACTATTCCAGACAATCAGCTCCCATCTAGAGCACTGTATCTCCCCTTATTAAAAATAGTCAGTTTACATGCTACAGTAAAGGTCCAAACCACAGTAAGCAGCAGTGCTTTGACTTTTAGTGTAGAAACATGTAGATATTTCACACACAAAATGGAAACTGAATTTTTACTTCAGGTTTGCATATGGGACTTGAGCTATGACTACTGAAATACCCTGAGACTGGGGAATACTTTTGTTTGTCAAGGCTAGGAAGGACAGTGAAAAGAACAGAGGCTCTGGTAGGTCTTTTGTTCTATCAAGGTCGATTGCCTTTTTCTTTTAATGGTTACAGCTTCTTTTCATGTTTAAGTTTTCTTTAGGGGTCTGGGTTTAGAATGTTAAAGGTATATCTGTGTTTTCTACTTCAGATTAAAGTCCACCTGTGAAATTCCGCCACAATCTCTTATTTATTTTCACTAAAAAGATTCAAAATGGGTTCGAGTGAAGAAGAATTAAACTGAGTTTGACCTGAAACTGAAAGAAAAGCCACCTCATGTCTCCCCATGCACACCTACTTTGTAGTTAGCAGGAAAGAAGAACAAATTTTCAAGAGCCAAATCAAAATCTCCACTGCAGAAAATAAACAAATTGCTGAGGCCTATGAAAGTTGTAAAAGTTTGCTCCCCCACCAAGAACTCAGTGGGTGGATAAAACTCCAGAACCTCCTGCAAATAAGGGGATTAAATGATGTCTTAACTTATATATGTGCATTTAAAAGCATCCTGCTCTAAAAGATGTAATTGATCTGTCCCCTGTCCAAATAGTGCTCCCCACCTTTTTGCATACCTTGGCATAGGTTGGAGCTATAACAGTGCTAAAACGCTAACTTTCATGCTCCTCTCCTCAATCAACACATACCTATTATAAACATCCCAAAGTCCATGTTGGCAATCATCCCAAATGCTCCAATGAAAGGGTTTTTGTTCAGTTTCATCCATTCGATGTCAGGTTTATTTTTGCTATTTTTCTGTCATTTTTGTCTTTAGTTGCTGTAGAAACCCCAGATCCAAGTGACCGCTAATCTAAACCTTAAAGTTATCTATCTTTGAATTGAAATTTCCATATTTTATTAGCACATAGATTGAAAACATTGGTTACTCTGTATCAGAAAGAATATATCATTAAATTTATAACAGGACAGACCCTCCAGATATTTCTTATCCAAGCAGATTACAAATCAGTTAAATAGAATAGACTTATCGAGTCATGACTCTGAAAAATGGAAATGCGGTGGGTTTATTTATTCCTCAGTTTAAAAGAGCCAAGATATGCAAAACTCCAGGGGACCTAAGCAGCCCCCTGACTCTTGGCCCTTAAACAAGGCAGGAATTAAATTCTAATAATTCCCTTTTTGAACCATGATCTTAGTCATTTAAAAAAAATGTGTACAGTATTTTAAGCCTAAAACAGATTTCAGGAGTAAAATGCACACGACGGTCATCAATGGAGACATCTATACTCCACAGTTTGCACTGCAATAAGCAGTGTGAGATTTAAGCAGGGGAGCAGAGCAAATGCAAACACATTGCATGTGAAAAGAGAATGGATTTAATCATAAAAACAAAAGATCACTCAAAATCTTACTTTCATTTACATTTATGGTAATTTTTCTATCATAGTCTACAGATGCAGAGTACATATGTGCTGTAGGTAGCTTTAGAAATACTGTCCAGTAAGACATTTTGGATCCTTACATATATGACATTCCGGGGTGCAATCCAGACCAGTAAGGGGCTGTGTCACCTTTGCCCTGCAACCCTGGGTGCCTCACAATGCTTTGCTGCTGTAATTCCCAACATGGGCTCCTCACAAACAGCCAAACAACATGTAGGTCATACCCTGAGCGTCTGTGTATAGCCACAGCCCTGGGTCCAGCAACTCTGATTCCAGCAGCCTGTTAGCAAACACCAGCCACCCTCTGGCTTCCAGCAGCCTTGGTTACTATTTGCAGGGTGACCCTAACACACTCCCAATCCCAGATTTTGCCCTAAAAACATGTGTTTTGCATTGCCTTCTCCTGGACAGTCCAGGTATATTAGGTTCATTGCCCCTCTAAGGGGATCAACATACACAACTGTCTGCTACCTTTAATGAAGTTACTCAAACAATTCAGAACAGTGGATTCATTTTAATTCAAGAATAAAATAAGTTTATTTAACTATAAAGAGATAGGTTGGTTTGAGTGAATACAAGTATAAGGCATGGAAGTCAGAAATGGTTATAAGAGAAATAAAGTTAAAATGCTTTCTAAACTTAAACTAGACTTGGTTCAAGGTGAAGTTCTTACCACATGCTTCCAGCAACAGGGCTGACCATGTTTCAGGTCAGAATCTGCTCCCGAAATCCATAGGCTGTTTCTTTTATCGTCTTAGATGGAAAAGAGTGATGGACAGGAAGAGGTAACTTTGGGTGCTTTTGCCCCTCAATTTTATAGTTCAGTTATCCTTTGAAATGCATTTTCCTGAGGGTTACTCCTAGTTAAAGTTCTTTCAAACAGTAAAGAACGTGACATAGTGTCTGGTGGTGAAAGAGGATGCATCTGTTTCTTCTCACCTGTGTTTGGTGAAATGCAGATTTTTTTTGGTCTCCTGCCTTCCCCCTCTTGCTGTATGATGACCCAGTTTACAACTTATATGTAAATTGAGGTAAACATATATTTCTTTGTATAGGACCTACTTGACCACTCCTGCCTTATCAGGGCTACGTGGGTTTGAACATGTGCCACCAACATAATTCAAGAGAACTCATAACTTTATACATAATGTTGCTACACAAATTTTACCATGATATTATCGGCCATCAAGTTATTAGTTTTCAAGTGATACCGCACAAGGCATATTTTGTACAAAGATTATTACAATGGTGTTTAGGGTTTGAATAGAAAGGTGCACTCAGTCACAACTGAGTTTATGGAAATGTGAAGGGTAGTGAGGGAATTTTATTTAAGAAGAAAATGTACACAGTAGCTTTTGCAGAGGCCACAATACAAACTCCAACAATTTGCATGAACTTGTCACTCTTCTCAGAAGATGGCACTCACTCTAAGTGACAGCTATATAAGTTTACTTATTATTAATACTTATATGCATAGTTCCCAAATAGTGCTTCTCATTTTATAGACAGTAACTCATGGTCTTTATCAGTGAGTTTATAACCTAAGACCTCATTCCTGCAAAGACTTGAGGACATGCTCAGCTTTACTGGGCCCACTGTGATCCAAAGTTTCTCATCAGACAGTACTCACCAGAAATCCTATTCACAGTTCAGAAAGTTAGGTGCATGCCTAAGTCTTCGCAGGATCAGTGGCTATGTTTAGGCATAGCACAATGAGTGATAGCAAACACGAGGGGGGAGGGGAGAGAAGCAAGGATGAAGATTATAATTACTTGATTTTTTAGTGTTTTATATATGAATCATGGTGGCTGATGATTAATTTGAGAAATTAATTAATAGTAATTGCAGTAATCCCTGAAAAGAACTTGATAATTAAATGAATTTAGAGTTGGCACCATAATATCTCAGCAACTGTCAATCTGCATTGATTTGGATAACACAAGTATCTTCTAAGATACCACCAGTACCACAGCTACTTGGGGTGATGAATGTTGAGTTTTTAATGTTGCCCACTGTAGAAGATTCTAAGTGTCCCTTATTTTGTATAAAAGCCAAAAATATCTATGTAAGTTCTCAATAACAAGTTTCAAATTTTGTCCGCTCAAGCCTAGAAAAGGAAGCAACTTCCCACTAACTGGTGAGATTATTACATAGATAACACCCAATAGCATGAAGTATGAGTGCTATGTCCAACTCTAAAAGCTGGCTTGCCTTTAAACTATAGTTTCCCATTGTCTTATATTATATAACAAAGTGACTAACTGTTACATAGAAAGTATGTATATGATGTCTATGATCTAGGGATTAAAAATCAGCAAATTCACTTTGTATCAAGGTACAAAGACATTATTTTAAGAAAGTTTACTGCTTATGGTGTTTTTCATTGTAACAAATCTGCAACTGAAGCTCTTTGGCAGCAAGAAAACAAATACACCTCTACTTCGATATAACATTGTCCTCGGGAGCCAAAAAATCTTACCGCGTTATAGGTGAAACCACGTTATATCGAACTTGCTTTGAGCCACCGGAGTGTGCAGCCCCCCCCCCTGAGCACTGCTTTACCGCATTATATCCGAATTCGTGTTATATCGGGTCAAGTTATATCGAGGTAGAGGAGGTGTAACTTATTTTAGGGGTCGACTGGAAAAAGCAATTTTTTAAAAAAGACTATTTTGTTTAACTAACAACTTAAAACTTACAGGAGTTTCTAGATAAAGCTCTACGAGGACAAAACTGCCCATCAATGATTGCCAAGAACTACAGCAGAAAACTTCCCCCTGCCTTCCTCCTCCTTCAAAGAGCCAACGGTGTGCAGAACTGAAGTGCAGTAACTGAAAAGTGACTGAATCTCTGACATTTGGTTTGGGAAATTTGCTTTGTCTGCTCTATTTAGCAGTCTGTGTTAGCCCATTCATTATCAGATGAGTGCACTGACCCCTATCTATTCTCACTTATTACAATGGCTTCATTTTCATACAGGGCATTTGTATTTCTTAGATTACAGCCATTTACAAAGGTTCTCTCAACTGGAAAAAAAATAAATTATACAACAGGGCAGCAGACCATAAAATCCCAAGCTGGATTGTTTGCAGCTTTCTATAGCATGACCAAAAAAACAGAAGCAGAAAACAGATATGGAACAACATTATAGGGTTTACAGTAGCTGGTGAAAACTACCCAATCAATATCATGACAGTTGGTGTGCTCAGGGCTGCTCATGAAATGCAGCATGTTGACTGGGGAGCTGTGAGTAATAGCTAGACAGCATTAAAAGGTGTTCCTTCATTGAACATCAAATACATGACTGTCTCCTCTTGATTCTTGCCTGCTAGAGTTTTCACAGCTCACTGGTACCAACTCAAATTGAACTGAGATGCTGTATGGTGATGGACTGTAAATTAGTTAGAGGGGAGAACTGAAAAAGTGTCATCAGGCTGCAGAAGGGAAGACTGCACTTGGGCCTCCTTAGTGTTTAGATGCAAATTTTAGTAGTGGGAACTACTTACTCTGACGTGCACTCTAATATTGACTGCAAAAATATCAAAATGTGCAGAATATAAAATAATTCTTGAAAACTCATAGCAATTACTGCTTAAAGTCCTATGGCCCATTAGGAATTACACCTGTGTAACCGAGAGAGGCACTGAGCCTCTTACAGTAATAAATATGGAAAAACACCTCACTCTAATGATTTGCACCTCTACTGGCACCTTCCATCTGAAGTCAGGAGTCATCCTCAAGTCAGGAGGGGAAGTAGAGCTCTCCAAGTAGCAAGAAGAACAAGGAGATGTGGGGAAGAGTGTACCCCATTATCTCAGGACTTAAGAAAAGTGTTGAGTAGTGCTCCCTGTTTCCTGGTTGGGAAAGTACTGTGCCTCTTCTATCTACCAGACAAGAGGAGAGATTAAGAGCAGATAGAATGCCTCACTGCCTATGATTCATATGATTGCAGGTTCTGTATTCTGGGAATGGTTCAGAAGCATGTTTTATGTAAAATATATATTTATTCATTTAGGGCTTGCGAAAGGCACTGGGTTTGCAAGTCTCAAGACAAAAGATAAATCATGTCTAGCAGCGATGCAAATTTCCACCCCCTGCTTTCTCAATGTGCCTCAACTGGGGAGTCCCTTTTTAGTAGTGAGAGGCTGAAGTAGGGTTGCCAACTTTCTAATTGCACAAAACCTGCCTTGAGGCCCCACATACTTGGCTGCTTTTGTCAGCACTCCGTGTACTCACCAGGAGTACTTGTGCCAACGCAAAGAGCAATGCACAATGTGCTGTGGGATTTTCTGAATCTATGTGGTGCTCATTATACATTTACAAGTACTGTATGCTTGGAGTACCGCTATGTATTCTGCAATGTGCTGTGAACTAACAAAGATAATTGTATTCTCCATCAATAGAAATTTACTGAGTGGCAAAAACAGTACAGAAAATCAATGTGCAAAACAAAACAAATGTGCAAAAACAATGTGCAAAACACAGGCAAAGCACTTTAAACTTATATTAGCCAAATGAAACTTTGAAATTGGAAAGGCAGCAAACATTTCTGTCCATGTCAGTGCACAAATGTAGTCCATTGTGGCTACATATACATCAACCGTAGTTCTCACAGGTCAGTGAATGTGAAACTGTGTTTTTCCTTGCTGTCCCGTGGCATAGAGTGGTAGGGTTAAGGGGTAAGGACACAGCCCGTGACGCCCCCTGGAATGTTGGGAGAGAGGGTTTAGGGATCTGCTAGCCTGGAGTTCTCCAAGAACCTCAAAGGATGGAGAGTCTGGGATTTTTGAACCTGTAGGTCAACCAAGCTCTGAAGCCTTTGTGTTTTCTACCTGAGAAGACCCATTATGTCCTGGTGCATGTCCCTCTCATTTTTCTGCACCTTTCATAGATTCATAGATTCATAGATTCTAGGACTGGAAGGGACCTCGAGAGGTCATCGAGTCCAGTCCCCTGCCCGCATGGCAGGACCAAATACTGTCTAGACCATCCCTGATAGACATTTATCTAACCTACTCTTAAATATCTCCAGAGATGGAGATTCCACAACCTCCCTAGGCAATTTATTCCAGTGTTTAACCACCCTGACAGTTAGGAACTTTTTCCTAATGTCCAACCTAGACCTCCCTTGCTGCAGTTTAAGCCCATTGCTTCTTGTTCTATCCTCAGAGGCTAAGGTGAACAAGTTTTCTCCCTCCTCCTTATGACACCCTTTTAGATACCTGAAAACTGCTATCATGTCCCCTCTCAGTCTTCTCTTTTCCAGACTAAACAAACCCAATTCTTTCAGCCTTGCTTCATAGGTCATGTTCTCAAGACCTTTAATCATTCTTGTTGCTCTTCTCTGGACCCTTTCCAATTTCTCCACATCTTTCTTGAAATGCGGTGCCCAGAACTGGACACAATACTCCAGCTGAGGCCTAACCAGAGCAGAGTAGAGCGGAAGAATGACTTCTCGTGTCTTGCTCACAACACACCTGTTAATACATCCCAGAATCACGTTTGCTTTTTTTGCAACAGCATCACACTGTTGACTCATATTTAGATATTTCTCCCATCCGCTCTTTCCTTCTCCATGCCATCTGCCATGCTGACCCTCCAGACCCTTTGTTCACAGTCCAATCCACCACTGGCTTGCAGGATCTCACTGAACGCGTCCTCCCTAGTCCTTGTCTTTCTCCTCCTCGGGATCAGGCAGTCTGTGGGCATGGAGGGGCATCCCTCACAGCCACAACAGCAGCAGCTGCTGATAAAAATAGACGGATGTATCATTGGATTTACAGTCGCAACAGAAAGGAAAAGATAAGTTTCAAAACTCCCTTCCCCTTGCTCCCATAAAAACTTTTAATAAGACACACTTATTGACACTTCAACTTTGGAGAGTCTCTGAACACCACTGATCTCCAGCCCCAGCCATGGTGAGTATGGCCTGCTGGGGGCAGGGGGAGAAAGGAATTTCGGTTGCATAAAACTATAAAATCTCTGTCCCGATTCCATGGGTATGAGTCTAAGGCAATGGCATAGAATACTGGCTCTGTTTTCAACAGCCTGTGGCAGTTTCAGTGGATATCTCACTCCTGAGAGTAACAATGGCACAGACGGCATGGCTACTACTGGCATCCCAAAGTTGCCTGGGCTGTTTACTACAATGGTGCCAGCCAAACTCATTGCAGAGTGATATGGGAAAGTGTTCTACCATTTAGGAAGGAGTAAGGCAGTCATTCCTAGAAACTTTGGGAGAGGATTGCAGAGTATTTCCATGAAAGTTTCATTGAGATCTCTCAGGATGACACAAGGACATCCCTATGTACATAAAAGGGAAAAATGCATGCACACACTTACCCGAGGTGCCTTTCCCTTCATCAGGCTCATCCGTACTCTGCTGGAGGGACTGGCTAGACCATGCTGGAGGCTCGGATAGGTCCTGGCTCGTAGCATGTCTCCCCACTTCACACTGTTCATGGCAGGGGTCTCTGTCTCAGGCTCCTCTGAGATATCCACAGTGGTCTGCAGGGTGCCAGTGGGGTCTTCATCACGTATGACATGCAGTTTGTTGTAAAAGCAGATCTGTGGCTCACTTCCAGATTAACTGTTGAGCTCCCTGACCCTGTGGTATGTCTGGCACAGTTCCTTTACTTTCACGCGACACTGCTGCTGATCCCCGTCTTACACCTTTGCCTGCATCCCTCACGCAATCTTTTTGTAGATATCCATGTTTCTACTGCTGGTTTGTACCTGTGCTTACACATCTTCTTCTCCCCACAGGCCCATGAGATCCATTATCGCTTGTCTACTCCAGGCAGCAGCATGTCTAGTGTGGGGTGCTGGCATGATGGGTTGGGCAGTTGCACCCAACATGGGAGAGCTGCTAGCCACGATCAGCAAGCTAGGTATTCAGGAAAAGGCATTTCAAAAACACACAGAGGAGGATAGGGTAGAATCTGGTCTGCCTGACCCGTAGGCAGTGGAGTTCACAATTGTGACCAGAGTGGTCACTGTTAAAAGGAATGGGGCATTGTGGGAGAGCTGCTGGACGACTGTTACTGTTGATACTATCACGCAGTGTCTACACTTGCATAGTGTAAACCTCAGTAGGTTGACCATGGCTCCATGCCATTTGGGCAGATGGTTTTACTGTGTTTCCGTAACATGGCACTTATTTCAGCCAGTGACTAATTTCAGTGTAGACACATGAACAAACAAGTTGATACAAAGAGACTAATGTTGACCTAATTTTGTAGTATAGTCCAGGCCTGAGAATGCTAACAAAGGTACTGATTATTGCTTATCATGAGGGAATTGTCTATGGTGCAGGTACCTGTCCACCAGGAACTGATCTGATCATCAACTCATTTCACATAATACATCCAACATAGAGCCTAGCAACGGTGACCTAGACACAAGAACACATTTTAAAAAATATAATTGGGTTAAAATAAAAGAATTAGATAAATTCATGAAGGATAGGCCCATCAATGGCTATTTACCAAGATGGTCAGGGACACAGTTCCATGCTCCAGGTGTCCCTAAACCTTCAAGTGCCAGAAGCTGAGACTGGACAGAAGAAGACGGATCATTCAAAACTACCGTGTTCAGTTCATTCCCTCTGAAGCACAGGCCACTGTCACAGACAGGATACTGGGCCAGATGGACCACTGGTCTGACCCAGCATGGCCATTCTTATGTTTTTAAGTTTCACAATGTAACTCTGAACACTAGATTAACATAACAAGCAAAAAAGAAAAATCAAGTACAGGACTAGAAAGTAAACTTGTACCAGGAAAACTGAAACAACCATCTATGAATTCTGTATAAAGCAAGGACATATGGCCAAGACTCAAAGCATCATGCTGCTATACTATTAAATTGTACTACTTACTATAAACATATTCCTCAGAGACCATCTACTGTTCAGCAGAGCCACCATGGTGGTTACAAATGCCATTTAGGAAGTCACTGATTTCCCTACTATTATCAGGCTACTGCAGCTGTTCACTTCAATCAAGTGGAATATCCTTTCAAGATATTGTTCTGAGCCTGGAAAGCCAATAACTGACTTGATCGTTGAGACAGCCAGACAGCATTTTATTCAAATTTGCATTAAAGGGAGAGCCTGGGAACATAAGCAGGCAAGTAACCTTTTAACTATTAACTTAACCAGTGTGGGACAAGTCCACTCTGTTTCCGGTAAATCTTTGCATGGACAGATTAACCCTATAACAGACCTGATTCAATGTCCTAATATGTCTTAGAAACCCTGTGGCATCAGATTTTCAGAAGACCTCAGTTCCTATTTAGGCAACTAAATAGGGGCAAGATTTCAAAAGAGTTCCGCATCTAACATATTGAGGTCTTTGGAAAATTTGACCCTTAGAGTCCAAATCTACCTTAAAACCTAGAGTGGCAGAAAACCACAAGGTAATCATGTATAAAGGAAGGGTGTTGGGAAAACTGTCTCTAAACATCCAAAAGACCATATCAGTTTTGAGATAGGGTCCAAAGTGATTAGCACAATAAATGTATTAATTCTGTGATTTTACTCAGCTCCTAAATTAACCAACTTACACCATCAATTTTTAAAGTGCTCTTATTGTCGAGATGAGTGATCCAGTTCAATTAAATTAAGTTCTCAATTGAACCTTCTTGAATCTTGTATGATAAACCAAACAAATGTTGAGGGTTCAGAATACCTGGAGTATGAAGGGATAATCGCTAGCAGCCAGCTTGCATTTACTAAGAACAAATCATGCCAGCCAGCTTGATTTCCTTCTTTGACAGGTAACTGGTTTGATAGATAGGAGGACTTTAGCAAGGCTATTGACACAGTCCCACATGACATTCTTATAAGTAAGTTGGAGAAATGTGGGCTCAGTGGAACATACATTAAGTGGATACATAAGTGGTTAAACAACTGCAAACAACAAGTAACTATTAATGGAATGATGTCAGATTGGAAGAAGGTCTCGAGTGGGGTTCCACAGGGATCTGTTCTGGGTCTGATGTTATTTAATGTCTTTATTAATGACCTGGATGTAGGAATGAAGAGCACACTGACCGAATGTCCAGATGACACAAAGCTGGGGGGTGAGGGGGCTTGCTAACATACTGGAGGATAGACCACACTCTTTGACATTCCCCAGCATTAAGAGGTGTCAATTCAACACATCTGATTATGCACACACACAACCTCCCTCCCTTGCAATTATCACAAAGACATACAAAGAAGAAGCCCAGTCCTGCAAACTATCATTTTTTGTGAAAAAACGGCTACCTACCTTTTCGTAACTGTTGTTCTTCGAGATGTGTTGTTCACGTCCATTCCACATTAGGTGTACGCACGCCACGTGCACGAGCGTCAGAAACTTTTCCCTTAGCGGTACCCGTCGGGCCGGTGGGGCCCCTGCCTGAGTGGCGCCACTGCACTGTGCATATATACTCCTGCTGGCCTGGAGTATATGTTCCTTCTTGCCGGCGACTCCGACAGAGGGGTAGGAGGGCGGGTGGTGAACGTGAACAACACATCTTGAAGAACAACAGTTACGAAAAGGTAGGTAACCGTTTTTTCTTCTTCGAGTGCTTGTTCACGTCCATTCCCCATTAGGTGAACCACAAGCTTACCTTCGGAGGAGGGTAGGAGTCATGGAACAATTGATCGGAGGACCGCCCCGCCAACCGCCGCGTCCTCTTGGGCCTGCTGGTTGACCGCGTAGTGGGTTGTAAAAGTATGCACCGACGACCAGGTGGCTGCTCTGCAGATCTCCTGGATTGGGACCTGTGCCAGGAAAGCCGCTGAAGCTGCTTGCGCCCTGGTCGAGTGAGCCATGACCGTCGGGGCCGGAACACCTGCAAGGTCGTAACATGCCCGAATGCAGTCTGTAATTCACAATGAGATTCGCTGCACCGTCATCGGGAGGCCTCTCATCCTTTCCGCCACGGCCACGAACAGCTGCGTGGATTTACGAAAGGGCTTGGTGCGCTCCAAGTAGAACGCCAACACTCAACGGACATCCAGAGTGTGCAGGCTGCGGTGACTCGAGTCCGCATGGGGTTTGGGAAAAAACACCGGCAAATGTCCTGGCCTAGATGGAATTGCGAGACCACCTTTGAGAGGAACTTGGGGTGTGGGTGGAGCTGCACCCTGTCTTTATGAAATACACCTCTACCTCGATATAACGCTGTCCTCGGGAGCCAAAAAATCTTACCGCGTTATAGGTGAGCCTGGCATGGCTGAACCTGTTGAGGCCCACATCAGCACGAGAACCTCTTCCACTGGTCCAGGTAAGTCACCCTGGTAGAGGGCTTCCTACTACCAAGTAGAACCTGCTGCACAGGGGGGGAGCACTGGCTCTCCAAAGCATTCAGCCACAGAGCTTCCACTCCGTTAGATGTACTGATTGCAGGTCGGGTGGAGGAGCCACCCTCCATCCTGCGTGATGAGGTCCCAGTGTAGGGGCAGGATTACCGGGGCTTCCACCGACAGCTCCAGGAGTGTGGTGAACCAGTGCTGGCGGGGCCAGGCCGCGGCGATGAGGATGACCGCCGCCCCGTCCCTGCGCACCGTGAGCAGGACCTTGTGCACCAGAGGAACCGGGGGGAAGGCATAACTCAATTCCCTTCCCCATGGGACCGCGAACGCGTCTGCTATTGAGCCCGGGCTGCGGCCCTGGAACGAGCAGAACTGTGGGCCCTGGGCGTTGCCCCTGGTGGCAAACAGGTCTACCCGAGGAAACCCCCACTTGCAGAAGAGCAAATACACAACGTCCACTCTGAGCGTCCACTCGTGCATGTGGTACGACCTGCTGAGGTGGTCCGCCAGTTCGTTCTGCACCCCAGGGAGATGTGACGCCTCGAGATGAATGGTGTGGCCTATGCAAAAGTCCCAGAGGAGGAGAGCCTCATGGCAAAGCGGCGAGGAACGGGCTCCGCCCTGCTTGTTTATGTAAAACATGGCGGTCATGTTGCCGGTCAGAACTATCACGCTGTGACCACTCAAAGTGGTGTGAAAGGTCTGGCAGGCTAAACGAACCACCCTGAGCTCCTTCACATTGATATGAAGCGACCACTCCGCTCCCGACCACAAGCCCTGAATCTTGAGGTCCCCTAGGTGAGCACCCCATCTGGGATATGACGCGTCCGTCACAAGCGTCAGGTCCGGCTGTTGTGCAGCAAACCACGGTCTGGGACAGCCACCACCACGGGGAGTCTATGTCCCCCGGGGCAGTCACTACCAAGTCCAGGGGGTCCCTGCCTGGGCGGTATACACGGGCGAGCCAAGCCTGCAGCGTTCTGAGTTTCAGTCTGGCATGCTTGACCACATGCGTGCATGCTGCCATGTGGCCCAGCAGCCTCAGGCAGCATCTGGCCGTTGTAATGGGAAACCGGCACAGGGAGTTCACTGCTTGCTGGATGGCCAGGAATTGTGATACTGGGAGGCTTGCCTTTGCCTGTACTGCATCTAGGACCGCGCCTATGAATTCCACCTTCTGTGTTGGAATAAGGGTGGACTTGGGGACGTTGACCAGGAGCCCCCGCGTGCGGAATAGTCTCAGGGCCACTTGCACGTGGGACCGAACCTCCTCTTCGGACAGGCCCGCCAGGAGCCAGTTGTCGAGGTACAGGTAAACTCGGACCCTCTGCCACCGTAGGAAGACCGCCACTACCACCATGCATTTTGTGAACACCCGTGGGGACGCAGCTAGGCCAAACGGGAGAACCGTGAACTGGTAATGTTCTTGGTTCACAGTGAAGCGCAGGAATCGGCGAAGCGCTGGGTGGATATGAAAGTACGCGTCCTTCGTGACAAGGGCAGCATACCAGTTCCCCGGATCCAGGGAAGGGATGATGGTGCCCAGAGAGACCATGTGGAACCGGGCCTTGACCAGGAACATGTTGAGCCCGCGCAGGTCCAGAATGGGTCGAAGGCCTCCTTTGGCCTTGGGAATGAGGAAGTAGCGGGAATAGAACCCTTTCCCTCTTAGGTCCTTCGGTACCCACTCTGCCTCCCCCACCTCTAGGAGCGTGTGAACCTCCTCTTCCAGGAGGTGCTCGTGAGAAGGGTCCCTGAAGAGGGACGGGGAAGGGGTGTAGGGGTTAGGCAGGAAGGAGAATTGCGGCATGTAACCGCCTCGCACCGTGCGTAACACCCAACGGTCCGACGTAATGCTGGACCACACATGGGAGAAGCAGGACAGGCGATTCAGGAAACAAGGGGATGGATCCAGTGATTGGTCTGGTATGCTGTCCTCAAGCGCACCTTCAAAAGCCTGGTTTAGGGCCGGGCTGAGACTTATGCTGGCCTTGGCTCTGGCCCGGCCTATTGGAGCTATTGTTATTATTATTACGCCGCCTCCTGTTATCCCCATGTCGCCTGAGGTAGGGCTCCTGCCTAGGACGAGGTTGGTAGTGACGCTGAGGAGGAGGCTGTGGCTTGAAGGGCTTTCTTTGGGTCGCCGGGGTGTACATACCCAGCAACTTGAGTGTGGCCCTCGAGTCCTTGAGGCTGTGCAGCTTTGCATCCGTCTGGTCTGAGAAGAGCACAGACCCTTCGAAGGGGAGGTCCTGGAGCGAGTTCTGGACCTCAGGTGGCAGGCCTGACTCCTGTAGCCACGCCAAACGTCGCATGACCATGCCAGATGCGATTGTCCTGGCCGCCACGTCCGCCGAATCCAAGGACGCCTGGAGAGAGGTCTTCGCCTTCTTGCCTTCATCCACCAGTGCCGTAAACTCCTGTTGGGAACTGTGCAGGAGGTTGTCCTTAAACTTCCCCACTGCCGCCCAGGAGTTGAAGTTATGTCTGTTGAGGATGGCCTGTTGGTTAGCAATCCTCAACTGGAGCCCCTCTGAGGAATACACCTCCCTGCCAAACAGGTCCAGGCGCTTCGCTTCCTTGGCCTTAGGGGCTGGGGCCTGCTGCCCATGGCACTCTTTCTCGTTTACCGCCAAGACTACCAGGGAACAGGGGCTTGGGTGACAAATCAAGAAGTCGTACCCGTTTGACGGGGCGAAGTACTTGCGTTCCACACCTTTGGCTGTTGGAGAGCTGGAGGCTGGGGTCTGCCATATAATCTTATATTTCAACTGTATGGTCTTAATGAGCGGAAGAGCTATTCTGATGGACCCTCTGGGCTCAGGATGTCCACCATGGGGTCCTCCTCCCCAACCATCTCCTTGGCCTGTAACCCCAAGTTATGAGCAACCTTATGCAGCAGCTCTTGATGGGCTCTGTGGTCTATTGGCAGCGGTCCTGATACAGCTGTGCCTGCCATCGCTTAATCCGGGGATGACGAGGTCAGCAGCTGCTCCGCTTCCTCCTGCTGGTCCCCTTGGTCCCCCTCACCCGAAGGAGGGGCTTCCAGCTCGGGCCCGGACAGCTGACCCTGGGGTGGCACCGGACTCGGTGCCGGTTCTCCGATCTCTCGCTCGGCGACGGTGCAGGTGGTCTGGATGCCGTAGCTTCCCTTACAGAGGAGCGTAGATGCGGGGACTGGGATTGGTGCACCGAGTAGCTGGCCCTGGAGGGAGCCCCTTGCCGCTGGTGGTAGGCCCAAGGGGTCCAGAAGGGCCAGTGTCCCAGCGTTCCCCACTGGGGTTGCCACCCAGCCTGGTATTCTTTGCTGTCCGGTGCGGGTAACTGTATTGGCCCAAGTCACCGCCCGACTCCGGCAACGCCGAGTGTGAAGGCCACGGAGGTGCAGTCGACATTTGCTGGCGGGAGGCCGACGAGTGGCTCCTTGCCGATCGGAAACGGTACCGGTGCTCGCGGGACTGGTATCAGTGCTCCTGAGACCTGGACCGGGACTGGTGACTTCTGGGAGCCTTCAGCAATGGTCGGCTCGCCTTCTCCTGGTGCCGGTCTCTGGAGGGTGCCGGAGAGCGTCGGGTCCCTTGCACTAACCCTGTGTGCTGACTTGTCTCCGGTACCGAGGCTTCCTTCTACGTCAGGGGTAACTGAGAGTCCACAGACTCAACGCTCAACTGAGAGCGATGCCGGGAGGGTGTCCTTGAACGGTGCACCATTGCCGGCTTTCCCTTCGACGGCACCATGGGCCTGGGTGCTGGAGGCGTCTCCCTGATCGGGAGGGGGCTCACCGCCAACAATCCGATGAGGTCCTTCGCCGCCTCAAAGGTGTCAGGTGTGGAGGGCTGATCTATTACTCCCTCGTGCCCATCGTCCTCACTGAGTTCACTTAGGGCTGGACTCAGTGGGACTTGTGGTGCCATCCCGCTCTTTCCGGTGCCCGGGCCCTTAGATGGCGCCGGTCTCCTTTGTGGAGAATGCCCACGCCCTTCTTTTGGTTTGGCCTTGGGCCGCACCGGGGAGGATGAGCGGTGCCGTGGCCTACTTTTCTCCGAGGCCGACAGCTTGTAGTGCTTATCCAGCACCGGGACTCTTGACGACTCCGGGGCACTCCGCACCGAGGAGGCTGGAGCCGGCGTCGGGCGCTCCAGGCCCGATGGCTGCAGCGCTGCCTCCATCAACAACTGCTTCAAGCGAAAGTCTCTCTCTTTCTTTGTTCTAGGCTTAAACGCCTTGCAAATCTTACACCTCCCTGTTTGGTGTGATTCCCCCAGGCAACGTAGACAGGAGTCGTGGGGGTCACTAACCGGCATGGGCTTGTGGCACGTGGCACAAGCCTTAAACCCCTGGGCCTGCGGCATGCCCCGCAGCCCAGGGCGGGTGCTGGAAGCCTTCAAGCACCTAATCTATTAAGTGTCCATAACAATAGAATGCTACCAAACTGATAGCAGCTAAGTACTTTAAAGCTAAGGGATTGCTTCTCGTACGAAAGCAAGAGGTTGTTCCAACATTACCATGGATGGAAAGAAGGAACTGGAGGGGGTCGGGCCAGCGGGGTATATATGCATGGCACAGTGGCGCCGCTCAGGTGGGGGCCCCGCCGGCCCGACGGGTATCGCTAAAGGAAAAGTTTCTGACGCTCGTGCACGTGGTGCGCACACACCTTACGTGGCATGGACATGAACAAGCACTCGAAGAAGAATAGTCCTTATGTGAATAGCCCAGTGATTTCAAGTCATTGGACTACTTCATGTGAGTGAAACATTCATGAGAAATTCCCATGGGAGTCAAAGTTTGCAGAATTGGTCCCAAAGAGTAAGGATTATAAAGGTTCATTGCTTTATTTTGAACAAATAATATATCAACTGTGTGGTCCCAACAAGCAATGAACAATGTTATCTCAGCCAGCATCTATCATTTTTCTTAGAGGAAGCTTTAGATGCTGTACAAGTTAATAAATGCTTAAGAAACGTACTTATAGCTCAGAATTTTAAATGCAGCTGTCACACTACATTTAATGTGGAAAAGATGCCGTTTTAAATATTATCTAGTTCCTCTAAACACCTTTTGTTCAGAAATTTTTTTTTCTTTCTGCTCAATTCAAAACTGCAGTCTGAATACCCACCCTTTGAATTTGCTCCAGTAATCTTTTCTTCCTACATTTGCACTGGTGTTACTATTGTAGCCATTTCAAAGACGTAATTACTGTAGTTGCCAAAAGTGATGTTTCTAGAAAATTGTTTGCACAAGTGACAAATACCAGCCTATTAGAAATCAAGATTAAAAAAAGAGAGACTGTTGTTTTTGTCATTTCTGGAGACTCTAGTAAGGGGTTTAATCAGAAATACAGTGGCTTCCACTTTCCTAATGTAGGAAACAGATTTATAATAAACACATGTTAATTTCACTCTTCTAATCTACTGCACTACAAACAACATGACTGAGTTAGTGATGACTGCTTTGTTCAGCCCTCTGAATCCAAATTTTATAACTCCTAATTGGAGTTACACATTGAAGTCAATGGGAGTTGGGAGTACTGACTCAACATCTAGCAGGAGGTGTTCAGTAAGTCACAAGCTCAGTGAGTATGTGAGTGTGTGTAAACCCATAAAAGAGTACAAGAAGATTTAGACTCCAATCCTAGAACTCTCAGATGGACCGAGCACATCAGAAGCACAGAGCCCCAAAGTCAACAAGGATCCTCAAGGGTGCAGTGATCCACACTCAGTCAATAGTAGGACTGAGGCCATATATTGTGCATGGAAATGCCAAGTTACATACAAGTAATACATTTATTCACATAACTGTACTGCGTTCTGAACCGATCTTCCTTTGTGTTATATACCTTCAAATTATATATTTTTGCATTATCTCATACATGATTTCAAACAGACTGTATTACTATGATACATATATCCTGGGAAGCAATGTGGCCCAGTGGATAGCACACTGACCTACTGACAAAGTGAATGAAAAATTTATGAAAACAGACATCTTGTGCTGCATTCTATTTCCTTTTGTCTTATAGCCAGTTCCCTTAAAAATCTTCAAAGGAAAATGGAATTGTGACTCATCCTTACAACAAAAAAACCTGTATGTCAAAATGTAACCTCTCCCCTCAGAGACTTTAGCTTGAATGAGCTATCCCAAATAATTTAGGTATTCCTGCACTGCTGCATCTGTTGAGTTTCGGATACCAAAGAAACATTTAGCTTATATTTATATTTACCCTTATCTCCTGTCAGACTGGAATCAACAAGTAGATCAGCTCCCATTTAGAGTTAATGAGAGGTCAAATATACCATGATAGATTGTATATTGTAATTGCTTCTAAACAAGGTAATCAAATGGAATATGATAATACCAAAACAGATGGTACAATACAGTACAAGTATGGTATATTAGAATATACTATAATACTTAATATTAAGTAAATTGTTGTTTAATTAACAAATTCAACAACATGACCTGTGGAATACAAATGAGTGAGAGAACAACAATTTAACTCCAAATTTTCTCTTGTCTACTAGCTAACAAACATACTGAATGAAAATATAAAGCTATCTGGCTCTGCAACAGAATCAGCTGTTACAACTTTAAAAAACTTAAAATATCTTCCCTTCTTGCTTTTCCCCCTCCAGCAGTATTTTTGTTATCCATTAAAATGGGTGATTTGAATGCACTGAAGATAGTTCATATATGCTGAGAAGCAACTGGCCACAAATCTCCCCCTCCTCTTTGGAATGCATGAAAAATGAGTAACGTCTGTGCTGTTCCTACTCTTGAAATGAGAGGTGAACTAGGCAAAAAGAGTAAGGTCACCTACAAAAAAGAGCAGAAAGAGTTCCTATTTTAACACCAAACAAATTATATCACAAGAGGTATTCAAGACACTGGCCCACAGGCACTTCTTGTGCTGACATACTGGGCCTTTAAGTGGTATGTTCCATGGCTGTTATTCATCAGTTAAAGTTGCCCTTGGCAAACCTTCGCTATTTGCTTTGTAAAAATTTTGCTATGGGACTGGAAAATTTTGTGAAATTTTACTCAAACACCCCACAAAAATGGTGAAAATGTTTTTCAAATGTTGTTAAACCATTCAAATCTGCCAAATTGTCTATTTTTATTTACTTTTAAAATCTTATTTTAAGTTAACATATGAAGATATAGGTCAGATCTTGAGGTGCAGCTGATCTTCACAGAATGCAAGTCAGAGTGTGTGTGGCTTTAATTGTTGCTGCATCTCCGGGCAGGACTGGTCCCTCAGTGCCAAGTTAGAGTGGTCTAAGGGATGCCATAACTTACACCAATTGCAAAGGATACAAGTGTCTAAAACTGCAGCCAAGGATGGGTATGACACAGATTTGTCCTGTTCACAACCCCTCTATCCTCACTAGACCCCCTTTTCTCTGTTACATCAGAAAGGAGGGAGAGCCTCTATTCCAGCTCTATGACACCAGAGGACACTGAGATAATTTCCCTAGGCAAATTAAGCCAGCTATACAGACAGATTCTGCTAGCAGCATGATGCAAAGCAACTTCACTACAGCAGAGAATACATCCTTTAGGAGTTATGTAATGCTTTACATGTTCAAAGTGCTTCACAAATAGTAACTAATTAATCCTCTAATGAGTCCCTTGAGATAAGAAGGAGTATCTCCATTTTACAGATCAGGAAACAGACATTAAGGGCTTGATTCTCCACCATGTATGAACGAAGCTTGGGAGCAGTAGTGAGGGGCTGGGGAGCTGACAGTAGCTCCCTGATTCTCAGCTGTTGGTTTAGTATATGTTAAAGCTGCGGGAGTGGGGGGGGGCAGCTTGAACTGATAATGCTGACATGAAGTCCCACACTAGCTAAGAATGAGATACAGAGGAGCCATGCTCTGCCATACACTCTTCACAACATCCTGTCCTCTTCTGACATGCCCTTCCCTACCCCCCAACACAGCCCCATCACTGGGCGGGGGGGCGTTTCCCATTGAGGCGGGTAGGTGGAGCCAACTCCACCCAGCTTTATGCTGGTGGAGTCTGCAGCACAAATCTCTGGTCACTTGGTTATGGTCAGAAAAATGGCTAAGCAAAAATGATAGCTTCTTCCTCAGCAAATCTTCTCCCTTTGTTTTGTGAAAGCAAAAAAAGAACTAACAGGAAGGGGATGCAATGTATGACAGTTCGTTAGCAAGAGTCAGGCTAACTGTAACCCTAATAACGCAAGATTTGTAGAAGCAAGGAATGTGTGAAGCAAGTGGAAAAGAACTGTGTGAGAAGTTGTTGCGACCTTGTGTAGATAATGTGTAAATAATATGGAATGTAGACTAAGAGTCTACATTAGTAAGAAAAACAAAATATTAAAATAACTTATGTATAAACAAAATGCAGCTGTTGCTCATTATTGTTTGTAACAAAAGGTATAAATGTTTGCTGTAATTGTTTACCTGTTGAGAGACCTGTTTAGCTCTTTCCCTCTATGCAATTAATAAAGAGAAAATAAAGTATCTGACTTGCTGTACCCAAACAAAAAGTGAGAACTCTGTTATTCTCCGACAATTTGGGGGCTCGTCCGGGATGGCAACGCCCGCAGAGGCATCGGCAGCTGCTATGGATCGTTCCCCTTCGAACCCCGTGGCGCCACAATAGAGGTAGGAGACCTTTTGAAATCTCTATTGGGGTGTCGGAGGAGGACTGTCCGTGGGGCCGTCTGTCCCTGTTGGGCTCACGCCATCTGAACTTATTGACTGTGCAGCAAGATCAGATGCAGAGCGGTTCTGGGGAATTGTTTTGCCGCCCCCAATAAGGTAGTTGTATGCGGTTCTGGGGAACTGTTCGTTTGGCCGCCCCCATATGCATAAGAGAGATGCATAGGTATGCACCGGTGCTGAGGGGTTTTTACCGCCTCAAGAGGGGTTGTTACCGCCTCATAGTGTATTGAGTCCGGACATAAGGTACAGATGCATCGTGGTATTTGGAGATAGAGGCCTTGGTGTGTGTGTGTACACCAGTGTGAATTAAGAGTTACTGGAAGACGCCCAGAGTACTCTGCAAAGTCTTTTGGCTTGTGACCAGAACTACTCTAACGCAAGCCCGGTAACTAAAGGATCTTTTAGGAGATCTGACCCATGGTGGGCTAACTCGGCCTGGCATCGTCCGGCAAGGAAGCTACCTGGGTCCAGGAGTGTGTGAACCCATCTTCCCTCCCCTTTTCCTCTCTGTGTGAGCCACTGACAGTCTGATCATCTCACTGGATGCAACAAGAGTAAGCGGCGCCGTCTCTCTGAGACTAGCCGATGCTCTTTGCTGAAGGGAGGTGTAGGAGGGTCGTGGCCATCCTCGTTAGCCTCTCCTGTGTGAGTACCCTGTAGGGAGAGATCCTTAGTTTATGTGCCGCTAGAGCGGACAGGGCATCCTCCCTGTGTGTGTGATTGGAAAATGGGTGGGGGACAGTCTAAGCATTCCCTCTCACCCCCTAAGGGTACCCCATCTTATTTCATGTACGTACACTATGGTCCTAAAACCTGCAGGTATTTAGAGAATTGGAATCATTAACACGCGTGAAAATTCATCTAAACAATGCCCACTAGAAGGTACCTTCAATCTAAATAAGATCATACATCTCAGAGGAGCTTTTAATCACCAAAAAACCTCTGACACACAATGGGAGCAATTTGTCTATTAAGAAAAGGAACAGGTTAATTTGAAATTCAGCTTGGTCCAAAAATAAAGAGAAAGTTGCTCTGCGTTCAAGGTCAAAAATCAACGCAGACCAGGCTAAGTACAAAAAGAAACTGCTTTCGGCCCCAGCTGGCTGTGAAAAAAATATAGACATAGTCAAACCAAAGGCAATACAAGTTACAGTGCTGAGATTACATTTGCAAAGCTTAACTGTCCAGTGAGATCCAACAGTCTGCCTTTGCGACCCTGGAGCCGGCGTGGTTTGGGGATGCTTAAGAAGCCACAGGCAGCCGGCCTGGACTGGAATCACTGAAAAGACACCCCAGGAGACCCCAGGGCATAAAAGAACTGCCCTCCCAAGAGAGGAAGCAAGTTGGAGATTGCACAGCGCCTTCTCTGAACGTTGTACACAGATGTGGCCAGTCTGGATGTACGTGTGTGAGTATAAAAGTGTGCCTACTCTCAGCCGCAGTAAGTCTAAGAACCGGAAAGGGGTTTAGCATTCCTCTCTCCACCCCGGTTGACCGGGAAGGTCGTAGCAGGACTGGGCAATAGAAAAGTTGGAGAAAAGGGAAGAGTTGTGTACTTAATAACTAGAATTAAGCAATTAAAAGCATAGATCATGAACCAGGCAGCAACTCAAACCTACGCCCAGGGCAAGTTGCAAGCCTTAAGACAGGACTTCCAAGCAGAAAAGGAAGCACTGGCTAAGCAAGTACCGGTCCTTCAGGGACTTGTCAGAATGTAACCATTTGTGTTTGCATATGCTGTGACAGCAGTGTGTTTGCCACACAAAAAAATTGAATAGTTAAACGCCAATGGGCCATGCGTTTTGCCCAGGTGGCAAGCCTCATAAGGGAGAACTCGGGTAGCCTTGTAAGTAAAAATGTTTAAGGAAAAAAACCAGAAAGGGTGGGGGCTAGTTAAGAAGCCCAAACTCCTAGCTAAATTGGTAGTGAAAAAGCCGGTGCCCATGGAAGGAACGGTTCAGCGAGAAAAG
This sequence comes from Terrapene triunguis, assembly GCF_002925995.2. Classification (NCBI taxonomy): domain Eukaryota; kingdom Metazoa; phylum Chordata; order Testudines; family Emydidae; genus Terrapene; species Terrapene triunguis. The sequence goes on from NW_020664440.1 coordinate 25,699,365, forward strand.
CAGGATCAGGCCCAAGCGGGCAGGCAACAAATAAAAAAATTGAAAAACAGGTTGGAAACTTTAAGGGCATAGTGAAAAAAAAAAGTAATTATAAGCATGGGGATTTCAAATCCCCAGGATAATAACTGAAATGGCAAAATGTGTGTAAGACAGAGTCTTTGTATCAAGGTGCAAGGCTCTCCTTTCTTCTGCAGAATAAAGCAACTCTTCCTTATCCCTGTCTGGCTGTTATTGGCTCTCAGCTAGGTGGACCCGATATTTCGGTGACAGTTTCTGGCGACTCCGCCAGGACTCTCCTAGCTCGGACATTGGACTCTGGACAGTGCGGCGAACTGGAAACGGCGCCAACAGGGTGTTTCACCCCTTTTCTCTGCTTCACCGCAGCCCCTGGGGTTCGTGCTCCAATAAGGTGAGTCCTAATAGAATAAAAAGACACTATCTGGTTCTGGTTCTGGTCTGGTTCTGTTTTGGTTAACCGGTTAATGAATTTCTGACTTATACATTTGGGCGTTAGGTGTGTGGACGGAACTGAGCCTCTCATTCGTAATTCCTCAGAGTGGAAGCCATCGCGTGCGATGAAGCTCTAAGGTCAAATTGGGATCCTTCTGTCCCGTCCCCTATAGCGGTTAGTATTAGTAAAAATTCCTGTAATAAGATCTTATTAGGCCATAATTCCCTCTGTTCTCTGTGTAATTCTCTGTTATAGTGTCAGCAGGCAGATGGGTGGGTCTCTGGTAAAACCCTCTAAGGATAGCCCTTTAAATTATATGTTAAGTAAATGGCCTTTACCCAGTGTTAAAAAAAAAAAATAGTTACACCTTGTGTAAAAATTAATGTGGCTAGTGTTGTGAAAATTGAATTGTGGAAAGAATGTGCATTTTCCCCAGAACATGTGCAGTGTATATTGTAGTAAAGGTAAAAAAAATGCAAACCTACCAATATAGGTTGTGTTGTCTTTTTCAAATCACTGTGTGTTTGAAAGCAAAAGTTAAAAGTAAAAGGCAATCAAAAGTCTGGGAAAGTTAATTGTGTCCCTTTTTAAGTAAAAATCTTTAAGCTGTAAATAGCTTTGAATCTGAAAGCAAGCCAAAAAGCATCTGTATTAATGCAATTTTCTAACTAATAAGGTAGAAGCCACTGAAACCTGGGCTGCCTATAAAACAAATACAAAAAAAATATGGGGTAATTCCTCTGTTTTGTCTAAAATCAATAAAAGTATTTGTATATAAACAAATATTTTAAGCAATAACTAACTACCCAGAAGGGGTAGACCTCTGTTCTTTTGTCTTTCAGATCATCAAAGAAAACGGATGCCAGCTAAACAGCATTCAATGTACCATGCATTTACTTATACAATAGGAATTATTTTTGTGTTCTATGTCCTGTCTTGTGGTGTTTGTCTTGTGGCCAGAATTGTTGGGTTTAATATTTTCATAAAACAGTCTAGTTCAAAATTAAATAGAAGAGTTAAATCAAAAAGCAAATACTTGTTTTATTCAACTTGAAATACAAAATGTTTAAATAAATAAAAAAAATTGTAATATACTAAAGTCTAATACATTTGCTTAAGTAAAAAAAAGAAACTTCATTGGCCAAATCTTTTAATTAAAAAATTGTTGTTAAAATTTGCATACCAACAGTCTTTGGAAGCAAGGACATGGAAGGTTAACCCACTCCCCATATTGCACATGGGATCCTTCTGGCTACCTCAAATTTCTAGCCAGAGGGTTGGGGAGGGAAAAAAGCTATTGGACACCTGAGGTTGTACCAAGTAAACGCCTCAAAAGTGGGTGTGCTCGTCCTGGTTTGTTGTTCCAAAGCTCTGTATAAAAGTTATTTTACTGAAAGTGTGTATAATGGCAATGTGTATGTGTTCATTGTTAAAAAAAGGTGTATAAGTAAAAAGTGAAAGTTTCCTTTGTAGGTTAAGAAAAGCCACACACAAAAAAAAAACAAGTTAACTAAAAAAAAATAGCTAGCAAGCTCAGTCCAAAGATAAGACGCTGGCCCCATTCAAGGACACTGCTACAGCTAAGACTTGGCTAACAACCAAGAAAAGGGGGGGCCTAAATGTGCCCAAGCAACTATAAAATCTGCAAAACACTGCCAGGCATTAATAAAATGTGTTAGGTTTCTTTTCTCAGAGATAAAAGAAGTGCTACCCAAAGACCCTAGTAGCCTTGCCATTCATTAAAACAAAAAGACTGAGTCTACATAAAGTCCATCAACGAAAAACTGCTTTGGCTCCTCACTGGAAAGGCCCTTTCCAAGTCCTGTTAACCACCAACACCGCTGTAAAGTGCCAAGGACTACCTGCCTGGACCCATGCTTCTCACTGTAAAAAAAAACCCTCCACCTCGGAAAAACTCTCCGACTAATAAGCCTATTTCTCTTTCTAGCTCTGCTGTGACTTCTGGACAGCAAAAAAAAAAAAAAAAAAAAAAAAA
>NW_020664440.1:25701911-25725955 GCF_002925995.2 Terrapene triunguis
CTTTGGATTTTTCTAAAAAAAGCAAAACCATTACAGGGTAATGTGCTTGTAACCTCTCCCCTGTATGATGTTAAACCACACTGTTTCAAAAAAAAAAAAGAAGAAGAAGAAACACTTGCTTCATTAAAACCACAAAGTCCAAAAATTCCTGACTACAAAAAACATTAAAAACTAACTCTGGTAAAAAAAACAAAAAATTATACACTGGCAGAAAAAAACTTGTGGGACCCATGCTTGAAAACGTGATATTAATTGAATTTTGGGGTTTATTCTACAGGCTGCGCCCTGTGTTTTGGATAAGTCCTTCAGCATGTATTGCCCTCCCTAATTGAATTTTAAATTATAAGTACCAAAGGCACCTTGTTGCCATTGCCCCTGCCATCTCCTCCATTACACTATTACCCCTGTAACACATCCAAATACAGACAATGCCATATATTTAATAAAACCAATGGCCAAGGCCTTCACACTTTAGTAATTTATTTAAATATTGTTTGAAAAAAATATTTTTAAGGTTCAAAATATCCCATATAAGCAAACAATTAAATAAAAAAAAATCAGTAAAAATAAAAGTATATAATATCACTACCAGTAAACCCCAAGAATCTGTAATTGCAATTAATGGGTTCTATAGCAAATGTTCCTAAAATTTGCACTGTGTTAAATAAAAAAGGCACTTATTGTTATTTGGTCACCCAATTAGTAAACAATTAAACAAATACCCAAAAAGTTTGTTTTGCCACTGGAAATTTTACCTGCATAAAAGTTATTCCAGTGAGTAATAATGTGACCTGTACCTTATTGCAATACACCCCTTCTTATGCCATTAATATCAATGCCTCCCGAAAGTACATAAAGGTGTTCAACCAACAAATGTGGTATAGTACTACACCCCAAAAAATGTATTAAAATATCAATGAACTGTAATTAACACTACACTAGGGACTGTTAAATTTTCATTGCCCGTATCCAGTTTCCAAATTACCTCTACATACCCAAATTGTTCAAAAAGGGCTGCCATTAAATTAGCACAACAAAGGGCTTGGGTTATTTCCTCAAAAAAAAAGAGAAACTTGACCGGATCCCTTTGGGATGGGGCCAATAGTGCAGCAGCAGTTTAAAATATTTTTAAAAACCAAAAACATAATAAAAAATTGGGGCAACTAAAAAAAACCACTAGCCTTATTTCTGGGGCAGAGCTAACCCAGGTACAGGCTGAAGTTGGTAAGTTACATGTTATTTCTGCCCTTAGTTCAATGACCCAAAAGTTGCTAACAAAAATGGTATTAAATATCACTAAGGCTGGAAAGGCATTGCAGTGGAATCTAGCATGTTCAAAAATTCAGAATTTCCTGAATGACCAGCTAATGGCCATTCAAAATAATCTAGAGCATCAGGTTGGCCCACTGCCCTTACAAACACATCAGGAGTACCATCTGATCTGTGGCCATAAAGACATACTTAAAGACTTTCTGGGTGGAAGTGCAGACGTTCTCAGTGCTCCTTCCAAGCATATGGACCGGTTTGGGGGGTGTGGGCTCCCACATACCGAATCCTGCCGGGTCCATGGAAAAAATGCATGTAGAATTGGGTAATTCACCAAAACATCTGAAAAATTAAACTACCTGGTATGCCCAATCAATTTTTAGTCAGTGCTCCTGGAATTGCACCTAACATTTAAATGAAATTAGGAAGTCAATAAACATTTTGGCCGTTAAAACCCCCACAGCTTCAGTGTATCCGTAAACTGAAGCCAGGAGCAGTTGTTACTCTTCATAACTACGTTTGCTGAAAGGGTAGGGGACAAAAAACTACCCTGACAGGACACTTACTTTTTCAAGCTAATAATAGCTGTGTGTATGTTAAAGCCACCACATTGCAAGACATACATTTTAATCTCATTACCACCGCAGGCAATCATATTATTTACTGGCCTGCAAATAAAATTTTGCAAGTAGCCCTTAGGTTCCAAATACCCTTTAATTGGACTAGTTTAGTGCCTAATCAATTTCAAAATTTGCTTTCACTGTTACCAAAGGTTCAAAAAATCTCTAAAATACAAGGGCAAATTCACATGCTTCAATATATATATCAAGTTAAAAAGTATGCCTTTCATACAGCTTATAAAGTGTCTATTTTATGTACTAAGTATAATGTATTGTGCTTTATAACTAAAACTGTACAAAAACCCCATCATATTATTGCTATAAAAATGTTATTGCTTGTATTGCTATTAGTTAGTTTAGAATTATGTTATTGTTGTTGTAAAGAACGTAATTGTAGTAGTTCCGGGGTGGGGCTCGTCCCGTCCAGGGGCGGCTGGGAGCCAGGCCGCCCCGCTACAAACTAATAACAGCTTAGGGCTCTGTCCCTTCGGCAGGGATGGAGCGTACAAATAAGAGTTCAGGGCTCAAGCCCTAGACAGGGGTTGAGCACACGAATAACAGTTCAAGCTCAGTCCCTTAGGCAGGGAGTGAGCACACAAGTAGCAGTTCAAGCTCAGTCCCTTAGGCAGGGAGTGAGCTGCAAATAGCAGTTCAAGCTCAGTCCCTTAGGCAGGGAGTGAGCTGCAAATAGCAGTTCAAGCTCAGTCCCTTAGGCAGGGAGTGAGCTGCAAGCAAGCAGTCTGTCAGAGGCCCAGGCCCTTGGCCAGGGCTGGGTCAGTTTGTGATAGCCCAGGCCCTAGATCAGGGCAGGGCAGCAAGCAATCAGTCTCTCAGAGGCCCAGGCCCTTAACCAGGGGCTGGGTCAGTTTGTGGCGGCCCAAGCCCTAGAGCAGGGCGGGGCAGCAACCAAATAGCCACCCAGCGGCCCAGGCCTTGTAGCAGGGGCTGGGTCACTTTGGGGCAGTCCTGGCCCCTAGGCAGGGAGGAGGAGAGACTGCCACCCGGCGTGGGGGTGGCAGGGGGGAACACAGGCCCACCCACTCCACTGTGTTCCAGCCCGGGGCCCTATCCGCAGCAGTCCGTCTGCCACGGGGTCAGTGGGGATCCTGACCGCAACACACTGACATAGGTTCGGGGTCTGCTATCCCCGGGCCACTTCCCATCTCCTCCTCCATAGGTACCTGCATATCTTGAGTCTCGTCGACCGGGTCCCAGACCATGGGCTCCTCCGGGCCTCGAGCGCTGGGTAGGTTGGCCGGTTCCTCCGGACTCTCGGCGGGGTTTGGTTCAGGCCGCTCCTCCGGATACGGGGGTCGGGGTCGGCTCGGCCAGTCCTCCTCAGGGTACCGGGCTCGGGGCAGGCTCGGCCAGTCCTCTTCCGGATACCGGGCTCGGGGCAGGCTCGGCCAGTCCTCTTCTGGATACCGGGCTCTGGGCAGGCTCGGCCAGTCCTCTTCCGGATACCGGGCTCGGGGCAGGCTCGGCCAGTCCTCTTCAGGGTACCGGGCTCTGGGCAGGCTCGGGCCGGCGGGAGCTCAGGCACCAGCGTCTGTCCTCTCCCGCTGCCGGCCAGATACTGAGCGTTGTGGCTTGGCCTTTATACTTCCTGTCCCGCCCCTTGACTTCCGGGGGGCGGGGACAGGCGGCGGTGGCTCCGCCCACTCTGGCGGCTGTTCCGGCTCGTCCCTTCCAGGGGCGGCTGGGAGCCAGGCCGCCCCGCTACAGTAATAATAGTAATACCTTTCATGTCCATGCTCATCATGCATTGTCATTACATCCAATCAAAACCCCTAAGGTTAAAGCATCTAAAGTAAAATCTAAATTCCAAAACTTAATGCAAATAAAAATTTAACAATGTTTGTTGTACTAGTAGTACAAAAGGAGGGGTTGTGAAAGCAAAAAAAGAACTAACAGGAAGGGGATGCAATGTATGACAGTTCGTTAGCAAGAGTCAGGCTAACTGTAACCCTAATAACGCAAGATTTGTAGAAGCAAGGAATGTGTGAAGCAAGTGGAAAAGAACTGTGTGAGAAGTTGTTGCGACCTTGTGTAGATAATGTGTAAATAATATGGAATGTAGACTAAGAGTGTACATTAGTAAGCAAAACAAAATATCAAAATAACCTATGTATAAACAAAATGCAGCTGTTGCTCATTATTGTCTGTAACAAAAGATATAAATGTTTGCTGTAATTGTTTACCTGTTGAGAGACCTGTTTAGCTCTCTCCCTCTATGCAATTAATAAAGAGAAAATAAAGTATCTGACTTGCTGTACCCAAACAAAAAGTGAGAACTCTGTTATTCTCCGACAGTTTTGTCTCAGTTTTTATTACTTTTTCTCCTATTAGTACTGCACAGCTATGGGAGCATGAGCTGTATGCTAGTCTGGTTTATGTATCATCAACAGAACTTTTGACTATGAGTCTAATCCAACTCCCATTGAAGTCAATGACATTCTTTCCATTGATTTCAATGGAAGTTAGACAAGACCCTAAATTCCAGTTGCAGAATATAGTACTGGTGAAGAAGCATAAATGAGAAAGAACACTGCTGGACTGAAATTACAAGGTATGTGTGCAGACCTGTGTAAAGGGGTCCACTCACCGCAGGAGTACCTCCTTGTGGGTACTCCACCCCTTTAGGCCTCTTGTAAGAATCCCTAATCCAGGACAGGACCATGGGGTTTACTTTGCTCCTGATCTCCTCCTTGTCTCTAGCCAACTCCTTTTCCCTCTAAGGAGTGGTTGCAGACTTCCACCCTGCAGCCTTCTTCCTGCTGTCACTTCCTAGCTTTATCATCCTAGCCCAGGTCTTCCCCCTGCTGGGCTTCATCTTCCATTAGTTCTTATCGAGAGGTGCAACATATAAGGTTAATTGGCCCTTTCTGGCCCACATTTACCCACTCAGGGCTTGTGTGGGATGGACATCCCATCACAGGCTGACAGAAAAAATATTAACTCATACAATTAACAAATTTGAGGTGGATATTCTTGAAAGACAAGCACAAAACCTGAGCATGCCATTTTTACAATGACTTCAAAGGGGACAAGATCAGACCACTTACGTCAGTTGTCCAAAGTCCCTGGAGGAACTGGGACTGGAACTCAGACTGTCTGGTTCACACAGACACAAATTCTTCTTTCCACAATTTCATTTCTGGAGTTACTGTTAAAATCCGTTCACCTTATGTGGAAAACTTTTTGCCTAATTTTAGTATTCAGTAAATGAATTTACACAAGGTAGAAAATTTTTAACAGGTTCACATTACATTTTTCTACATAAAAAAACAATGTTTAATATATCACTTTTAAGAGCGCCTTTCAAGCACACAGACTTACTGTTTCAGAGCAATCCTAATTACAATTACAATATGCTCATATTATGACAAAGCTACCCCCACACATTTTCTTGCCCTCTCATTTCTTTTATTTTCTTCCTCATGCCCGCACTTTTACCTACAGGGCCCTCGTAAAAATATAGTAATCCTCAGTAATCACTCCAAAAACTGCTGTATATCTATTTGAAGGATATCAGGATTGGGAGACTTACTTTATGCTACATCACTAGGCTACATCCCTTATTTAAAAAAGTCTGGGAAACACAGTGGTAGCAGAGGGTCTTGTAGGCCACAATCTAGCCTTATTCTCAATTAATAGAAAAAAAAGCAATAGACATGTGGAGCTGTCTCTTTATTTATTTATTTTAATTCCTACAATCTCAGAGGCTCCCGCATTCACATCTTTCATTTTGCTCTTTGCTCCCAAGATTTCTTTTTCACCTGCCTTCACTTCTCTTTTTGTCTTGTATCATCAGTTCTTTCCTTTCTCTTCTGTCTCCCTAGCTCCTATTTCTCCTCTCTTCTTCGAGTTTTCTATTTTCCTCTTCCCATCTCTCACACCACTCTTCCACTCTAATTCTGCCAGTACTGACATGTCAGGAATGCTTAATTTAGTGCACTTATTTCCTAATAATATATCCAAAGAATTTTTCAATACCTATCTTCCTATTCCAATGTGGTAGACTGGAATAAAGGCTATGTCAAATAAAGACAACTACCTGAAGGAGTTGTGAGCACTCAAAAACATGAATGTTGTTTAATTTGCAAGTGAGGGGGGTATTATATAAGATATCTTTCCAAGGGAGTAATAATAAACTGTTGCCAATGAATACATTATTCAATTATTATAAGAGCAATTCTGCAATATGCTGTGGCAACTCTTGCACACTAATATATTTTACCGGAGACAAACGAGTATATTTGCCAAATAGTCCCATAATCCTGTGACACAAACAGCAACAGGTTTTGTTTTTTCCATTCAATTAAATGAGAAAGTTACAAGAACATTATGATTCCCAATTCTGTATGACAGACTAAGGCCAGATTTTTAAAAGTATTAAGGTGCCTAAAGATGCTGAAAGGCACCAAGTGGGATTTTCAAAAGTGCGTAGGTGCTTAACTCCCAATGATTTCAGACCACTACCTGCAGTCTATCTGCATCTTTAGGAGCCTAAAGACCTTTAAAAATCCAGCCCTAACTCCACAGACAGTTCTAGATTCTACTGTCAAATTTTACATCATCCGATTAGTGGTTTAGCCAAACAAAAACTGGAGAGCAAAACATCAGTGATGTGAACTAAATAGAAAATAGCAGAAAGTGTTATAAATTTGTGTTGCCTCAAGATTTTTATACATTTTGGAATATCACTTATGGGCCTGATCCTGCACTCTTTACTCAGGCAAAGCTCTCACTGAAATGAATGGGAATGAGTAAAAAGGCTATGTGACTTTAATGCCATCTCCAGGACACTTACTAGATACCAACAGTACTAGATAATGTTGATTGGCAGCCATCCTTAAAGTCTACACATTATACATTCCTGCTACTCCTGATCAGTAAATTTGGTGCTACTTCAGCATGCTGAAGTCTACCAATTAATTCCCACTACTGAGACCATCTTGAATTCCAAAAGATAAGAAAGACATATACAATGGGAAAAGTTTGAGACCTTCCAAAAGCAGGCAACTCTTAAGGACTCTTGCAGATGAGATTAATAAAATAATACCGATATTGGAAGAGATTTGATACGATTCCTCGTATTGTGGTCATGTGTTTTATAAAAGCTACCATACTATACTCGAAGTCTCTGCTGACTAAGTTGTCTACATGATTCCCACTTCCTTTTGTTGTTTTGTTTTTAATCACTGCAGCTACCCTCAGCATCAGAGTAATGCCTGTATCTCCGAGATGATGCAATGGGCACGTACGAGGAGTCGAGTGACTAATTAACAACAAAAATGGGCTTTAGTTCATAAACTACTGATGCACAAAGAATTCCTCAAAACAGGCACACATGTGGTACTTCCATAAAGAAATACTAGCAGACTGACTAAAGTGGTTTGTCTTCTGAAAATTCTGTTGGCCTCCCTGGAAGATGCTGCAAGACTATTGAGGTAAACATGGCAGGCAAACACACATGCATGAGTTAAAATATCCTATACACACCAAATACTTAGGAAAAGGAAGGGGAAACACCCCTTTAACATAAATTAATTCCATAGTGATTTCTATAGGGACAATCTTCTGATTCTAAAAGTGGGAGGAGAAAACTGACCTATCTTGTATATTTGCCTCGACAGATGTCTTTGTGGAGGAATTGCCTTGGCTCCAACAGTGCTTGAGTTTCTGTCTCAGGGGAACCATTATCCATTCAAAGGCCAAGAGAAAGGAGAACAGATTAATTTTTAACTTATCATGTTCTTTTGATTTTTATAGCAGTTTGGTTTTTGTTTAATTGAATTTCTCACTTTAGCATACATCATTCAGTCATCATTGACAAGATCTGTAAACCAAAGCCTAACAAAACCTATTTAAAAAAAATAGTTTGGGTCTTGGAAAAATGCAAAGAACTCAAGAGAGCCTTGCTCTGGACAACATGTAAGCAAGCAAACACACACAAGTGCACTATGCATCTTATGCCAATTTTTAAAGCGTATGTCTTCAAGTTTGCATGTACGGAACACAAGAGGGATTTCTTTTTGCTTAACTAGTGATAAGTCAATGATACAATATACAATTAAATAATGGTAAGCTAAGGATATTTACAGGTTGCAATCAATTAAAAAAACTTTGGGGGGTTGTCCCATAGGAAATCTATTCAAATTTTGAACATGAACATCTTACTGTGACTGTGGAATGTTAAATAATCTAATTATATACTAAAGAAAAACTTTTTGATGAATCTCTCACAAATACAAGCAATATCTAGTCAGTCCATCTCTATGCAAGACATAAATCTACTATAATTTAGTACTATTCCATCTTAATTACTATATTCCCATACTATAATTATTTTTCCTAAGATTTCTTATGGGAATATATTTACAGCCTCCTCTCTTTGTCCCGTGATAGCCTTCTTTGGCCAAGAAAGGTAGTCTAGCTAAATGCTACAGTACACATCAGGCATCTAATTCATTCTTTTTTCCAGATCTTTTACTAGGATTACTGTACTAGTTAGGGAATTTAATCAAGTGCAACCTCCTCCCATATATACACGCATTAGATAAGTAGACAAATAGAGACCGTTTACATGTATCTCATACAGGTATCATTAAACTGGCAGTGAAGCACTCAATTGTTACTGAAAGCAGGGTAAAGTCAGAATGTAGAATATAGTAAAGGGTCTTGGATCAAGCTTTAGTTTGTAAGTTAAAACAGCAGGCTATCCAGAGTGCTAAAACTATTGCACTTAACACAAGAGGACAAAAATTAGTGGGTAGACATGAGATGGTGGAAGTCCATCTAGAACACAATCAACAGTGCATATTGTGCTCCTAACCTTGGTGATACCTCAGCATATACCTGGAGTTTTCAATGACTGAGAAGTATTCATAAGAATATAAGAATGGCCACACTGCGTCAGACCAATGATCCTTCTAGCCTAGTATGCTCTTCTTCAACAGTACCCAGTGCTAGATGATTCAGAAAGAATGAACAGAACAGGGTAATTTACTGAGTGATCCAGCCCTGGGCAGCCAGTCCCAGCTTCTGGCAGTCAGAAGTTCACAACATCCTTTGGCAATGAGTTCCACAGGATGACTGTATGTTGTGTGAAGAAGTACTTCCTTATAGTTCTTTTAAACCTGCTGCCTATTAGTGTCATTGGGTGACCCCGGGTTCTTGAATTATGTAAAGGCATAAATAATAGTTTCTGATTCACTTTCTCCACACTATTCATATCCTTTTATAGACCTCTGTAATTTTTGTTGCCCTTCTCTGTATTTCTTCCAATTCTAATATATCTTTTTTAAGAGATGGAGCAATCAGAGCTGCACGTAGTTTCAAGGTGTGCGTGTGCCATGGATTTATATAGTGGCATTATGACATTTCTGTCTTATTATCTATCCCTTTCCTAATGGCTCCTAACATTCACTTAGCCTTTTTGACAGACGCTGCAAATTGAGCAGATGTTTTTCAGAGATGTAGTCACAATGACTCCAAGATTGCTTTCTTGAAGGGTAACAGCTAATTTAGACCACATCATTTTTGTATGGATAGTTGGGATTATTCTTTCCAATGTGCATTACTTTGCATTTATCAACACTGAATTTCATCAGCCATTTTCTTGCCCAGTCACCCAGTTTTATGAGACCCCTTCGTAGCTCTTCACAGTCTGCTTTGGACTTACCTATCTTGAGTAATTGTGTGTCATCTGCAAACTTTGCCACCTCACTGTTTACTCCTTTTTCCAGACCATTTATGAATATGTTGAATAGGACTGGTCCCAGTACAGACACCACTATTTACCTCTCTCCATTCTGAAAACTGACCATTTATTCCTACCCTTTGTTTCCTGTCTTTTAAGCAGTTACTGATCAATGAGAGGACCTTCCCTCTTATCCCACGACTACTTAGTTTGTTTAAGAGCCTTTGGTGAGAGACCTTGTCAAAGGCTTTCTGAAAGTCCAAGTATATTATATCCTCTGGATCACTCTTGTCCACAGGTTTGTTGATCCCCTCAAAGAATTCTAATACATGAATGAGGCATGATTTCCCTTTACAAAAGGCGTGTTGAATCTTCTCCAACAAATCATATTTACCTATGTGTAATCTGTTCCTTACCATAGTTTCAGACCAATTTGCCTAATACTGAAGTTTGGCTTAGTGGCCTGTAATTGCCAGGACCACTTTTGGAGCCTCTTAAAAACTGGCATTACATTAACTATCCACTCGTCTGGTACAGAGGCCAATTTATGCAATAGGTTACATACCACAGAGTACTTCTTCAATTTCATGTCTGAGTTCCTTCAGAACTCTTGGGTGAATACCATCTGGCCTGGTGACTTCTTATTGCTTAATTTATCAATTTGTTCCAAAACCTCCTCTAACACCTCAATCTGGGACACTTCCTCAGATTTTTCACCTAAAAAGTATGTCTTAGGTGTGGGAATCTCCCTCACAGCCTCATCCATGAAGGTTTCATTTAGCTTCTCCGCTACAGCCTTGTCTTCCTTGAGTGCTGTTTTACCATCTTGATCGTCTGTCTCCCTTAGTTCCGCCAATTCAGCCCCTCTGATCTCAAGAGCCTGTACTCCGTCTCTGATAGCCAGGAGCTGACTGCACCGAATGCACACATATGCTACCTGCCCACAAGGAAGATAATCACACATGATGCATCCAGTGCAATAAACAGAGCTGTTCTGGGCCAGATCCTGCAGTGCTGCTTTCCTGAGCTTTCAGCTAAATGTAAACCTCCAAATTCTGGCCCATACGGGGGCTCCACAAACCACTGTACAACTTAGAGCTGCTCTAGGATACACTGCCTTGTAACAGCCCTTCTTGGGATGTTAAACTGGAGCACACTAGACTCCAGCTACACCTCCGGCCACCCCTTCCCCATCTCAGCCCCAACACATTTTCTACATTGGGAGTGGCAAGGATGGGCTGGCATACAGCAACTACATAAACTTTGGCTTTGTGCTAAGCAGGGAAACCTCTCTGAGACAGAGCGATTCTGCAGAGGCTTGTTTTCACCTCCTTTGCAACTCATTTCTACCACCAGAGAAGCAAAAATGGGCTGCAGCATGGAGCTCTGTTTGCAATGCTCTGTTCTCCGTTCTGTATACATTAAATTACTAAGGGACACATTTGATCTTGCACATATTTAAAGACTCTTTTCATTGTTGCCTTTTAACATTTCCCTTGCATTAAAATGCTTCAAAGTCAAACATAAACCACCCTCTCGCCAACCAAAATACATAAAACAAAAACAGGAAGAAATGATGTAATAAAACAGGGAAAATTATAAAACAATATAAAATCAAACCTAACAAACACATGTATAATAGACGCATCTTATCTATGCCTGATCCACTAACACCTAATCAGTCAGATAATAAATATTTTATTTTTGGAGCCAAAGCCCCAAATTCAATTTATATTTCACAGTCCCAGCAAATATATAAAGACTGTCCAAATCTGCTTGCATAAATCCCCGTGATTCCCTAGGTTCTCATCATACAGCGTGAACTGAACAAGAGAGAGATGAAAGATGGTGTTTGCACCTTGCTAACAGGCAAGGAAGCAAAAGATTCGTTTTTAACAGTTTTAGAGGAGCTATGTGACAGAGGCGCATTGGTGGTTCACTACTCCGTGTCAACAGCTCTTATCAGGCCAGACATACTCACTGCACCTAACACACGGTTGTCATAATCTGTTTCTAAAAGGTGGCATGTAAGATATCACTAGAAAACTAGTAACTCACTGATCAATAATATTCCTGAATGATGTATGCCCAGCATGTGTACAAGTTATGAATATGTACTCCAATTATATTCTTAAATATGTTTGGCAAGTAATGCATAAGCACAGTTTGCTTTAGACAAAGGAATATGGCTTTACCTGTTTACATATAAGCAGTAAACAGGGCCATCAAGCGAACACATGGAGAAGGAGACAGCATGGCATCTATGTCCCAGCAGGAAAGCGAAGCTTGGTCTGGGTTTTACTTTTCAAAGAATGCACAGCAAAGGTTTACTGATCTATAAAGGCATGGGCTGAACCGCATATGATAAGCAATTGAATCAGCTGATTGTATACAATATTACTGTCTTATAAAAGTATAGAGAGTGAGGTCTTTTATGAAAGCCTGTCACACACAGGTGATTAATATCATTGTGAGCTGTATGTATTAACACTACATAAAGAATTATACATACTCATTAAAATTAGACTTTCCAGTTTGTGACCAAAGGCAGAAAAAGACTTTTCCCCAGACAGGACCTGTCTCCCATGAAATTAAGCAAGGTGTGACCAGAAACAACGGAAACTCCGTTTACCCAGAAATCAGCAGGGGGATGGGAAGACCACAGGAAGGGGGAAACACCATGAGGTCATCCTGCCTCTTGAAACAAGTACATTGAACTTTGGAAGACATAAGCAAGGATAGAAGCCATCTCTGCCATCCATCACTAGACAGGCACAAGGGAACAGAGCTCTTGCAAGACAGAAAGTTAAGTCCTTCAACCAAGGACTTCAATTTCAATTGTATTTCAATTTAACAGCAATTTGGTTTCAGCATTATTAAAATTATCTTCTCATCTGCTACCAATTTTCTTGCCAGTTACTAAGTATGGTACATTTAAACTACTGGTTGTTTGAGAGCTGTAACAGGAAGTTTACCATAGTACAATGGAGATCACAAAGAAGAAGAAAAATGTATTTTAAAATGCAAAGGGTACCGGTCAGTGTGCAACTATGTACACACATACTTCTCCATGATGTAACTGATAAATTACTGTACCCAGGTTGTATTCACAGCCCACACGCTCAATACTGCACATTTAAAAGGCACTTCTGAATTTTTTTGCGTTAATTTGTGTGTCTTTGCTCCTAATTGCATACAGAAACCATGATCCTGTGAAGACAAGTGGAGTGGTATTTGAATTACCAACCATTTTAAGTACATTCCTTAGAGGTGTGATGGCGGTATTGTTAATCAATATTTCCATCACATTTTTTTAAATTAAAAAAACCTTTTTACACCCATCAGTTTATATTTGAATTTGTTTAACATAAGAACCAGCATGAGCATATTTCTGCGCTCTTTTTCTCACAGGGTAAGCAACTAACTTCAATAGTTGCTGTGTGCAAAATTTGGTTTGTAAAATCCATATAAATTGGTATATAGAGTGGTTCTATGTTATGTTCAGTATATATCTTTTAGCATATATCTTCACTGCAGAATTAGCCCTGGTGATCGGCACACGGGTCTGCACACTCTAAGTTAGCCTACCCCGGGTGTGAACATCTCCATGGGAAAGCCCTACCCCACATTACTGTGTCCTCACTGTGTCTGCAGTCATCCATGTGGGTCTAGGGACGTATCACACGGTTCTTTGTGCTGAGAAGCTCTATGGTTATCTCCCAGTCAATTGTGGCAGAATTTGTCTGACCTTCAGAAGGAACTGTGGAAAGGCATCAGAGGACTATCAGCACTCAAGTCCTCACTGCAAAGTGAGTGGGTTCCAGCCTAAGTGAAAGCAAAGCTGAAGCTCTAGCCCAGAGGTTCTCAAACTGTGGTCCGTGAACCACTGGTGGTCCGCGAGCTTCATTCAGGTGGTCTGCGGACAGTACCCTCTAAGGTGCGCACCTGGGCAGCTGCACGCAAGAGAATGAAGAGCCACCCACCTAATTAATGGAGCCAATAATTAGGTGCCTGGACCCTGGAGAAGACGCACATGTAATGTGAAGTGGTGGCCTTGGGGGGACTAAAGAGTAGGTGGGAGGGGGCAGTGGGGTGAGAAGAGGGGGTGGGGGGAATTTGGGACATGCAGGGCTGCGGTGGCCAGAGAAAGAGGCGACTTTCCCCAGCTTCAGAGCTGCGGCTGCCAGGGAGAGATGGTCCTCCTTCCCAGCCCCAGCTCGGGGGCTGCCACGGCAGGAGAGAGGGAGAGACCCCTCTCCTTTCCAGCCCCAGGGGCTGCCGCGGCAGAGTAGAGAGGGCACATCCATCGCATTAGAAAGGTAAGACTACTGATATTAAAATATGAGTTGTGTGCTTTTTTTTTTGTAGAACAAAAAAATGTTAATTATGCAGTTGTTTTTATAGAGCGCTTTTATCGAAAGCACTTTACAATAGTTAGCTAACAGTACAAACAACATTTGGAACGATCAAGTGGTCCGCCGAGACCCTCAGCAATTTTCAAGTGGTCCGCGGAAAAAAAAGTTTGAGAACCACTGCTCTAGCCTATACCCTTGCCAAGCAAGCCAGGTAAAGCACCTCCAAACCTGGGTAAAAGATTTGTGCGTATGGATGATAGGAAGGGTTTGGGCTCAAACCAGGGTAAGAACGTGGGTTAACTCTACAGTGAAGACATTTTCTTAGGGCTTGTCTACATTATGCTGCAGTGGAGACTAGAGGGGTATGAACTGCAGAGTGCACGAAAGTGTTGAACACTATCTGCCCTGTGTCAACGCTGCTGGTGTGAACTAAATGGCATCTACTTTGTATTAACATAGACCGATTTGAAAGTCCTGTCTGCAGTTCACACCCCCGGAGTCCACACTGTGGCACTGTGCAGACACAGGCTTGGATTCAAACCCTTCAGCATTCAGAGGGTTAACAGGGGTGGAATTGCACTGCTGAGTGATCTCAATTAGTCTAAAAGGAGCAACTTTTCAATCTTTTAATACGTTTTTCTTCTGTTGTTCCGTGAGTGTTGTAATATATTTTTAATAAATTTATTGAATCAATTTAGTGTTCAGACCAGTTTTCTTTTCAAATAGTATTTTTACAGGGCACGCAGGGGAAAAAAAGCAATTAAACAGGATTCGTCCCATGCAGGTGCATAATTTGTGGTAAAACGGTTCATGAATGGACCACAAATGAAAGACAATTAAAGTTTTAATACTCTGTGCCAAATAGGGAATGTATTTGCTCATTTTCTGATACACGTGCTAACATGCATATGTTTAGAATTATGACCTCACATCTAACAGTAAGACTTTCATTCAGCACTTTTAACCACTTTAGTAATCCTTGGGGATAATCTTTTTATGCTTTGTCCTTTCAGAGATGCTGATATTTGTGAAATGCTACACTTTGGCTGACTGTCAAAGGGCCACATCCTGGCCGTGCACAACGTTATATCCTCTGAAATGACATTTAGTCAAAACTGAGCACATCTAAGCCCTCTGCTTTTAGAGGTAAATGGATCTTTTTACAGTCCTAGGCTACCTAAATGGACAAAAATTATATGACGAATGAACAGAAGGGAAAGAACCATAATTATGTCATTCTTGCTCTTTGCTCAGGGTGACTGACTGAAGGTAATATTTATAAAGGAGAGGTTTTTTGCATGTGACCAATTTTCTAAAAGCATATTTATTTATTTATTTATTTATTTATTAAGAAAAAAACAATATGAATCAAGTCCAGCATCCAACCCGAGTGTCTGAGCAGGGTGTTGGGGAGATTCAAGGAAACAGGGGGAAGGAATCCTGCCACCAGGTCCTACAATGGCTGTAGAATTGCTCCTTGTCTGGTACAGCATCCTTAAGGAAGCAGTTTTAGCCCTCATATGTCTGCTACTCAAGTGGGGTAGGGAGGATCTGTATAGCCCCCCCCGACCCATGCATGCTGAAATGCAGCCCGGGAACCACTGTAGAACTGTACTCCATGCATTGTAAGGAGCACACTCCGTCGTCATGTCCCTCCCCAAATTCTGGCATCTCTGAGCAGTGCATCTGCACTGGTTCCAATGCCATGGCAGTGGCGACAGGATTTATCCCCAAAGGCCCATTCTTTATCCATTATTTGAGTATCAATATTGTACTTTGTGCTGTACAGAACACAATCACTTAACTTTAGTGAGAGCTTTAAACGCACAAGGATTGGACCTTAAATTACTGTGTTTTAGTATTTTACCTAGACTCTGTGAAGGAGCTCTAGCACAGTGGTTCTCAACTTTTTCCACACTGGGACTCCATTGTTTTTATCCTGAGACCAGTTGGGAGTTCTGCACCTTTAACTCTGACACCTCACCCCCAAGTTAGCAATATGAGAGTGGCATATTGGTTGTGAGCCCCAAGCACCTGCTTACAACCCCATGGGAGTTGAGAACTCTGCAGAAAGCCATTCAGAGAAGCCAGTGCTGATCAGTGTATTCAGCGTGTTCAGTGCCACTGGCAGACATGCAATAATCAAGAGAAATATTAAGAACAGTACATTGCTATTGCTGATGCTCTCAATTTTGTGAGTCCATTAGGTTTTGCACATGCTCCCTACACAACACACTTTATTGAATAGAAAAGGTCCCTTTGTGCAGCATATTATTATTATAGTAACACAAAGTGCTTCACAGAAGACTTGGAAGAGAAAGTCTTAGCCAAATATGGCTAATTTAGATTTTAAGGTATCTGAGCCAATTTCTTCTAACCTTGATAAGACAGGGTTCAGGTCTTCTGAGTGCTGATTTTAAAAGGTTTTTGATTTTGATTAAAAATTGAACTGCACAGGTAAGAAATCTAGATAGCCTACCAAAGAAGGTACTGAGTTTCTGTCAGAGTTGTGTGTCAAGGAATGTGTAATACTAGCATTTTGGGAATGACTCCCCTCGATCTGCGTTCATCACGCTAACTCTAGCTCTAGAGCTGACATTAGGATGAAATCTAAATTAGCAAGATCAGAACTTTATAAATCTTACAAAAATAAAACCTATGGTGCTTAAGTCTCTGGACAACCTATTGGCTGTTACTATGCAAGAAGGCATATCTCAAGAGCAAACCATATTTAGATGTATCAGAGTAACATTTCAGCAGAACACAATTTCAATACTAACCTGAAGCAATTATATACACTAATTATATAACAGCGGCCAACAAAAAGACATACCCTAGATTCCAGCCATAGTTTCCAAAAAGTAGATATATACTCTAACTTTAAAATAATATATTCACTACACTTACTACAATTACGTGGAACAAGACTGTTATGTTACTAAACAGAATGGGAGACTGGCTTTTCCAGAGCTTTCAAACTATGCTATGCTTTCTTTTTTCCAGGTAAGACTGCATATGTAGCCATTGCTGGAAGAGAAAGCATCAGGCTTATATTTCTAGACAGAATCCCTTGTGGATTCTATTTTGTTTTTCAGAAATATAGTGTACAACAGCCCAATAGCTGAATGTGAAATTTTCTTAAGTAAACTTGGAGTGCATTAACCTTCTCAGTTGTTAAATACCACTTTCAAAACTATTGTCTGCCATACTTAAAAATACAATGTGCTGCATCTAAGCTAAAAGGCATAAATTACACCTAAAAAGCACTCTGTACTAAATATTATACTCTAAAATAAATCTGACATGTTCCACAACTGCTATTCCTTTTTCAAACCTAATACATTTTCTTTCAGAAATTTGCTTTCCTTCTCCTTTTAAACTTCAGTGTTCTAACTGATCTGAATTTGTAAATGGAAAAAGGAAGATGACAGGCATGGTTCAGGTCACACTGGCAGGAAGGGGAGTCTCATTATTGACTCAAGTGGGAGCAACATCAGGCCCATGGTCTATATCACTTTGCTTGTAAGAACCTCTACCCTGTTAACAGCACCATATGGTGACATGGCTTCAATTTCCTTTATTCTTTGTTGCCAAACCATATTTTTGTCATACACTTAATTCATTCAAGAATCTAAAAATAATAAAAAGATGTAATCAGCATAGACAGACAGTAAAAACAGGATTAAAATACTTGGGGTTGAGCCAAGCATTTATACCGAAGCCAGTTTCTCCATCTTTACCATACCATCTAATGTGCAGAGCCACCCTCATTTCTTTGTTTGCTGACATTCAGACAGGAAAATAGCATCCCTCCTTCCTTAAACATCACTTTAAACCAAAAAGTATCAGAAAGCTTCCTCAACTGATATCTCTAAAGAAATGGGCACAATACGACACAAACACAAACCAGTCAGATACATAAAAAGCCATGTCTAAGCAGATGATGGAGTTAATACGTATAAACAATAATTTGCTAACCTGGGTTATCATATTGTTGTACCCGGTAGAGGCACTGGATGTCTGAGAGTCTACAACTGCAAATGTTTCTGTTGTTGCTAGTAATTACGATTAAGGGATAACCATGGGATTTATCATCACAATTTTGTTCTCTACACTTTTCTTTAAGTCTCTCTTGCTTGGTCTCCATTATGGACATCAGGTGTCGCTTTGTATTAATTACTCTGTAAACTCATTCGTCTCTAGTTAATCTACCTTTTTTCTGTATATTTTCACTTATTCTCCCCACATGACTCAATTGCTAGTCTCCATGATGCAAGATCTAATTCCACAGAAGATAATATTCTGTATCTCCATTCTGTAGTGATATGGCTGAAATTCATTAGTAATGTAACAATGGCTGAAATTCAGTAACAATAGATCTTGTAAACATGCCAACTTACTTTTTGAGTAGTGGTGGGTGAACAATCAGACTCTCCTGAATCTGCTAAACTGGGCAAAAAAAGGCTCTTCCAACAAGTTTCTAATGCTGCAAGAACAGCCTCTATGCTGGAATTAGTCACTTTAAGACAGTACCTGGAAGTGTAAAAAAAGTGTAGTTTTTTGTTTTCCCAGGGTCAATGATTTTCAAAAGAAGGTTCAGATCAACTAACCCATGCCTATATTATAGGATATATATGTGTGATGGAAGAGGATAAAAGGGAGGATTGCTTTGATTAAAAGTATCTTTTTGGAAGTGTACATTTAATAGCTGTAATTAACAACATGCTGTTGGTGAGGAAATGCATTTGGTTAGGGCACCAACATCATTTTTCAGAGTAAATGAGCACAGATATCTGCTTCCACAGAAACATAACTCTCAGGACTGCAGTCAATAAAAGGGCGACATTTTGGTCAAAGCTGGAGAACAAATAGCTCACAGCAAGTGGTAAGGTTGTTGTTTTTCTTTCCTCTTTTTTACACTTTGCTTTGAATTGATAACAACCAAAAGAAAGCTAATTGACTTCACAGGGATACTCTACAGCTCACAAACCATTCCATACTGATAATTCTTCTCTATGATGGAAATGAAATAATTTCATAGATGACAACACTGCATTACTATGTCAAAAAAGCGAACAGATTCCTGGGAATAAATAAAAAAGGGATAGATAATAGGACAGAAAATATTATGTTGCCTCTATATAAATGCACGGTACTCCCACATCTTGAATACTGTATGCAGATGTGGTCGCCCCATCTCAAAAAAGACATATTGGAATTGGAAAAGGTTCAGAAAAAGGCAACAAAAATGGTTATGGGTATGGAACAGCTTCCGTATGAGGAGAGATTAATAAGACTGGGACTTTTCAGCTTGGAAAAGAGACGGCTCAGGGGAGATATGATTGACGTCTATAAAATCATGACTGGTGTAGAGAAAGGAGATAAGGACGTGTTGTTTACTACTTCTCATAACACAAGAACTAGGGGTCACCAAATGAAATTAATAGGCAGCAGGTTTAAAACAAGCAAAAGGAAGTATTTCTTCACACAATGCACAGTCAACCTGTGGAACTCCTTGCCAGAGGATGTTGTGAAGGCCAAGACTATAACGGGTTCAAAAAAGAACTAGATAAATTCATGGAGGATAGGTCCATCAATGGCTATTAGCCAGGATGGGCAGAATGGTGTCCCTAGCCTCTGTTTGCCAGAAACTGGGAATGAGCGACTGGGGATGGATCACTTGATGATTACCTCTTCTGTTCATTCCCTCTGGGGCACCTGGCACTGGCCACTGTCAGAAGACAAGATACTGGGCTAGATAGACCTTTGTTCTGACCCAGTAGGGCCGTTCTTATGTACTTGTGTACTGATCTCATGATATAACATGATGGCCAGGCAAGTCAGTAGTTTATGATGATGCTAGGTATATGAAATCTAGATTCATACAGTAAGCATCATCTTAAACTGCTTTCTTTCTTGGACATTGTTATATCATGAACCATTGCTAGGACACACAAAGTCTGATAGTCTTTTTCTTTTAATTTTATGTGGTCTGGTACCAAAGTTAGAGAAGGTTTGTATTTAATCCAGCCATAAGAAAGACAGAATAAAAGCCTAAAATAAAAATATGTTGTACAAGAGTTAAAAATTATAATGTTTCATCTTGTCAGTTGTCAACATGTGAAAAAGATTGTTTTTTCTTCCCCCCTCTCTCTCTCTGTCAACAGCATAAAAAAGTTCAGGATTTGTGAATTTCATTCAGGGCAAATCTAATAATTACTTCTTGGAAACTAATACAGCTTTCACACCAGAGATAAATTAAGAATTTTCATTAATTTTCCAACTGTAGAAATTTGTTATGTTTTCATTAAGAATGTGTAATAATTATTGAACATTTTTGGCCTGAAAAAATTCTATTTTGCTCTGAAGATGGGAGGATCATTGAGGGACTTTGGGAAACAGTAGGTTTTGAGGAGGGATGTTAAGAAAAAGAGGGTTTCTGCAGTTAACAAGATCAGACAGGACATTCCAGGTATAGTAAATCGCATGGGAGAAGGAAATAAAGGGCGCATGGACAGAGATGAAATTGGCAGAGTGCAGGCTCCAAACAGGAGCACATTGAGCAACCATAGCTGAAATGAAAGCAGGGGCAAAACTGTTCTAATCCTTGAAAGTAAGCATAAGGAGTTTAAAATGGCACAGGTTTCTGACTGACATGCTCACTCACTCACACACACACACAACCTAGCTAAATTTGCATTCAGTCTACAGGAAAAACCTCTCAGACTGCATGGCTCAACTCATGCTCCAGCCTTCCCATGATAGTCTGCGATTTGGGCAGTGGCTTGTACTGTTTTAAGTATCACTAAATAAAGGGGAATGACCCCTCATTTAGCCTGAATGGAAGATGGCTATCACACCCACCACAGAATCACAGAAATGTAAGGCTGGACAGGACCTTGACAGGTCATCTATTCCAGCCTCCTGCACTGAGACAGGACCAAGTGTACCTGGTCATCCCTGACAGGTGTGTTTATAATCTGTTGTTTTAAAACAATCCTTCAGTGATGGGGATTTCACAACCTCCCTAGGAAGCCTAGGCTGTTCAGTGAGGTTTGTGACTGCACTTGTAGTATCCTTACATATTGGACATACAGGATAAGGACTCAAAAAGCTGGTTTCTAATCCAAAATCTGACACTAACTTTTCTATGTTGTGTGACCTAATTCGTCTGAGCCTCAGTTGCCTCATCTGTTAAATGGAGACAGGCATATTCACTACTGGAGATACTTACACCTTTTAAAAATGTTTGCAGAGTTCTATATAAGCACAAAATATTATTGAGGTCTGTCAGTAGCAAAAGTGCCAGTACAACTGTCCTTAATCAAGGACACCACGTTGCTTTTGTGGGTACTGATACCATTCAGGACTTTCTAGGATTAAAGATGGGTTAAGTTAAACCCATCATGACCGCTACCTTTTTCCACCAAAATTCATAAGCATGGATTGTGCATGAAAACAGCTTTCAAACATTTTACAAAAACCCAAAGAGAGAGAAATATTTCATGAGGTATTTTGCAAACAAATTAAATTTCATAAAATTCTTTCAATTTTGTGCACACTTTGCTACCTCAAAGCCAGGGAAAATTTGACAAATAAACTTGTATAATAACTATGCCACCCAGTTCTAGTAACAAGTAATTACTTTATATTTCCATTTCCCTAGTCACTATATTAAGTATCAGTTTATGAGGTGAATTATGGCACCTGTGCCAGAGTTGTATGATGCCTACAGTTAAGTATTGTATTACAGTAGCACCGCTTCTGTTTAAATCAATGAGTTTCCAGATACTGTTTTCTTGACTCTTGAAAATGTATTTTATAAAATTAAAACTTTACATGCTATTTTTGACTACTTCACTCAGGAAAGTTAATTACTAGAGAGCATTTTATTTCCTCTTCACTAGCTCATGAATTCCTCCTGATTTTTGATGAGAAATAAAACTGGGACCCATTGACAAGACTATTACTGTTACTTGCCGGATGTGCAATAGCTCATGTTTTTGAAAAGGACAGATTCCCCACTATTAGTGGAGGGAAGAAAGTAAGTATGGGAAATCCTTTCAATGGAAAAATTATAAGAACAACCTTAAATCAGGATCCAATAGATTTTATAATGTCTGATTCCATTTGGAATTTGAACACAATAAATATACAGATAATGACAAGAGGGTGACCTAACAGGAACGGGTCTTCTAAAGGTAACAAAGTACCAGATATTTGTTCTACTTGCCCACAGAAAGTTCATGTATATTAACGTTAAAATACAAAAGCTCAAAATCAAAACAAAACTGAGACCCTGCCCATGTATGGGCATTAAAGATCCACTTTTCACAAGAATGTTAATGTGTCCATGTTCTAGCCAGATTCTGACACTCTCCCTGTCTGGGAACTACATTCTCCCTGTCTGAAACTCTCCTTGTAAAGTTGCAACTGGAGAAATTATTTTTACACTTCCCCTTCTAAAAACTGTTGTGTAGTTTTGTTGGCTCCGAATGAATACCTGCATTGCTCAGATGGAGGAGTGATCCCTGGATATGCAGCCTGTAAAGCACACAGGAATTCTTCCGGATGAAAAGAACTATGTAAATACAAGGTAGTACTGTAGATAGAGGTAGATGTGATGTACGGCCCGTCACATTTGAGAAATGTAACACTAACTTGTTATCTTTCGCCTCTAAAACTTTTTTTTTTTTAACTTTCCTGTTGAGGTATGATTACAAAACCACTGGAACATTGCAGGATTAGTGATGGGACAAGACAGAAATAGTCAATATGGGCACACCTGGGCATCTTTTAAATGTGAGCAGGCAAAAAAAGAAATAGGGACTGCTTTGATATTACTTCCAGCAGTGACATAAAGGGGCATAATTAGGAATGTTAGTTGGTCAGTGTTTTTGAATGTTACAAAGTCAATCCTTATAATTCCATTTCTCGGGGAAGGCAATACTTCTGAAAAGGAAAGAAAAATGGATAATGTAGGTGAAATAGGCAAAATAAAAATAAATTAAAAGAAGAAATAGTAACAGCACTGAATCTATCCATAGCAGGTGAGAAAGTCCTTGCAAGGATGCGTGCTAGGATAAGGTGTGACTCAGAGGCCCATCTGTGGTTCGTTACTCTGCATCAGGCCTGACATACTCCCTAACACACTGTTTACATAATCTGTATCTAAAAGTTGGCATGTAAGATATCATTGGAAAACTAATAACTCACTGATCATTAATATACTTGCATGATATAATATGTATGGGGTGTATATAGCGAGTTATAAATATGTGCTAGAATTATATTCTTAAAATGTGTTTGGCAAGCAAAGACAAGCACAGTGTGCCTTGGACAAAGGAATATGTATTTGTTTGTCTGACCAGCCTGGTCATCAGGCAAAGACAATGAAGGCACATTTACATAAAAGGTAAACAAAGCCAGCCACATAGTGAATGGGGGAAATAGCCTCTTAACTATAAAGACAGGTGGTCTGAACCTCTAATGATAAGTAATTGAATCAACTGATTACATACAGTACTACTGTATTATAAAAGTGTATGAAGTCTTTTAAAAAAAGTTAATGACATACTGGTTATTAATTTCATTGTAAAATGTATTCATTGACACTATATGATGAATTATGGATACTTAATGATATTATGCTTTAAAATGTATGACTAAAAGGGGTTTAAACCAGGCAGGTCAGGGGGAGTTGATAGGTTCCCTCCCAGACAGGAGGAAAGGCAGTTATCTACCTCTCTCCAATGAAATTAAGACAGGTGTGACCAAAAAACAATGGAAGCCACATTTACATAAAAATCAGCAAGAGGGTGGGAAATCCACAGAAAGGGAAGAACAGCTTGAGGTCATCCTGAATCGGGGAACAAAACAGTGAGTTTGGGAAGATATAAGGAGAAAGAAGAAGTCATCTTGGCATCCATCACTAGACAGACACAAGGGGCTAGAACCCTGGCAAGCTGAAAAAGATGGGTCCTTCACCTGAGAGAGTCTCTGGGAACCCGACATAGGTGAGTAACCCGCTTAAGCAAAGATCTTTCACCCAGAAGACAAGGGAAACCAGCATCTTGTACTTCTCTGGAAGGTCCTGAC
>NW_020664440.1:25730955-25741563 GCF_002925995.2 Terrapene triunguis
CCTGAGTCATCTGACCCAGGCCAGCCACAGGTGTTTAATGCTGTGTAGATGTACCCTAAGGCTATGCATTCTGCCTTTGTCTCTTAATGACCCTTAAGTGCAAACTGTTAAGCAACTATTAGAAAGGACCTTTCCTTCTTTAGGTGAGTAGGCGCTGCTACCTGGACAGACCCCTAGGGTGAAATATCCACCCCCATTATTGCTACACCAGTGACAGATCCAGATACAATATGAATAATCAAAGAGCACCCCAACATTTGTCACACCTATGTACTGGAATAAATATATAGCATGATGAAAAACAGAGGGCCAAAAATTCTGCAGTGCCTTATACCATTGCATCAGGTACAATGTGTGTTCAATTTACCTGTTAAAGCAAAATATAGAAAATTATGTACTGTGCTGGCACACAGTAGAGCTAGCTAGAGGAAAGTTAGTTCCATATATTCTTCTGTGGCTTTGGCCATACAGTTTAAAAAAAAAAAGGAGATTGTAGCTGTAGGCAGGGCATACACAATCGACTTACACATTCTGCATCTGAGTTGTTAAGAAGGGCCACCAATGTTAACTCTAGAGTAAATCCACTGAGTAGTCACTCTGAATTTATACCAATCTAAATTAAACAAAATTTGGCTCTGTATAGCATTGATACTTTTGTGAATTTTATCACGAGTAATGTCATTTTGGCCCTCTGCTGCAGATGCAAAAAGCTCCAGCCATCGCACAATTCTGGGGTAGCAAAATGGAAAGCGAGCATCTCTCCTAACAATCCCCTGTAGCCTAGTGAATGATGCACTACACTGCAAGCTCCATGATGAGTTCCAGTCCCAGCTCTTCCACTGACTGCTGTTAATATTTCAGTGCCCTTCACAATCCATATTATTGTACGAAGTTTCGTACCTTGAGGGGTAACTATCATTCGCTAATTTTGCAGATAAGATAAATGAGAGCTTGCACAAGGTCACTTCAGGCAGAGCTGAAAATAGAAACCAAGTTCCTGACCAAGCAGAGCCAAATCTCACCCACTGTGACAGAGTCTTTAAAAGGAACATGCCAAATTCAATGCTTGTGTACATAACACTAACACATCCTAGAGGGTGTAAACTTAATGCTCATCTTAATGCACTGGAAAAGATAACTTGCACATCCACAAAGAGACAGCGTACAAAAACTCCTTACTGAAATCTTGTTTAAATAAATTACTGCTCAGGTGCTGTAGCAGTCTTACCCTTTTTCTGAAATTGTTAGAGGCCCTTGTTCACATTACAGACTAATAGTAAGCAAAGTTGTTTTTCTCTTACAGAAGGGCAGATTCTAAACTTTGTTTTGTTTTAAAAAGAAATACCTATACATTTAAAAAGTTGAGCTAATTTTTTTCATGTAACAATGTAAAAGGAAACAATGCATCTCAATCTGAGCACTCATGTACCAGGCTGAGCTAGCAACAAACTTTTTTACATCTGAAAACTAAACCTCTGTAAATAGCGGTAAGCTTAATTAAGCAAATTAAAAGCGTGAGGATATCTGCTTATGATGGCATCATAACTTGCCTACACCTTTAATTTAATAATCCTCTGTCCCTCAGAGCAGGAACAATTTGTACCGGCAGAGCTCCCGTAGGCAGTTCTGGGTCTTGTAGATATTGTAGCACTGTTAGCACTTGATTAAATATTAATGTGGGAATGAAGGCCAGGTTCTTTTGCCACTCAACAACTGATTAATAAATCACTCTGGAGGAGAAAAAAAAGTAGCTCAAAGACATTTGTGTTTTGTTGAGCCATTTTCTTTTTGGTAAATCTAGCCCCATATGCCGGTGGGAAAAAATAGTTCATTAGGAGTGTTTTTCATATACATACATGGCTTGCTTTATGTTACTATTCCCTTATGCCTATTAAACATTCTCTCATTTAAAATGTCATGAACTTAAATATAGCTAAGCCAGGTGTTATTTCATCTATGGCTTACTGAATTATGAAGAATTATCTAGACTGTTTACCACATATCTCTGCATTGCTTATTTTATGCATTTTATAGCTAAAGATTCCATATTTTCTTGTAACAAGATATGAGAAGAATAAATTGATATGAGAAGAAAGAAAATTGTTAATAACTTAGAATACTTAAGTAGTTACTACTTTTCCTTCTCTGTATGACTTTACATGCACTTTTAGTTGCTGTTAAAAGAAAACAAGAGAAAATTTGTTTTTAAAATGTCATGCACTGATACAAAAAAATGAAAATATATGTTTCCTAGACATGCAATGCAGAGTCAACACAGTTTAGTGTAGTCATGGAGAAAATTACCAATTTGCCCTACAAATAAAAAGGAACAGTTCACTTTTCTAGAGCTGAAAATAAACTTGATAAATCATTTTTCCTTCATGAGGCAGAACTAAGTCTTAACAGCACCAGTTCTGGTTTTCACCTGATACATTTTGCCGTGCACTGGGGGCCACTGGAGTCACGGTGCCCCAGAGTCAACACTGGTGGGCATTCTGCTGTAAGAAGACACATGGCTTTTCAAAGCCTTTGGGTGCATACTGTTACACTCCTTCATAGTGTATAGCCTACTACCCTTTGCATGGAAAGCCAGCTCAGAACCCTTGATTCCACCCCTCACCACATACTTTGGGGAACCTTGCACCCCCAGAAATTGAGAGGGAGCAGTTCCTGTACAATCCTACCCAGCCTTTACACAAGACAGGAGGGTGGGGGCAGGGCTGTATAAAGATATTCCAGAGTCCCAAGCACACCAGGACATGGTGCCCCCTTTGCCTCCTCTCCCGCCACTGAAGTGGCAGTTGCAGCAGGGCAGCATTGCCAACCCCAGGTCCCTCCACACCCGCATAATCAAGATATTTGTTAAACAAATAATAAATTTGGGTTCTTTTTATTTGCCGTCTCATTTTTGTGTGTTTATACTTCATGTTTTCAAGCTCTTCTCCAGAGACCCGAGGGCAAAACTAAAACTACACAAGTTAATTATGTTTATGATTCTCTATCATTAAGCTGAACAGCTGATCTGAGAATTCATTTTGAGCCCCACCTTTCAAGATAACTGTGCATAAGCTTGGGACATCCATATAAAAAACAAATAAACACTGATCATACTGATCTACTGGGTTATGAGCTGTCACTCTTAACCCTCACAAATATAGAGCCAAGCACATTTTCTGGTTGAAGTTACACTAAGATGTCATTTCACAAAGGCAAATGTTTGGCTCATCTCCACTTTGTCTACCTTTTAGGGAGTATTTAGGTCAGTCTATTTAAAACAACTAGCTGCAAAATGGAGTACCATATGTTAAAATGCATTTAGCCAGCCAGTATCTTTTTAGCCAAAAACTCAGTATTATCAAACATGATGCTAAGATCTCTGTAGCCACAGTTTTCATTCACATGCTCTTTATGTACACATCTGAATGCATCACATATATTTATTTCTGGTTGCCTAAAAGAATAAAAAAATAAATAAATAACAATAATTATAATAGTGATCATACCAGTAATTATAATAACAACGAATCATGCTAAACTTCTATTAGTACCATCTAGTAGCCCCAGTTCTACCACCCTTATTCTTGCTGAGAAGTCTCATTAGGACTATTGGAGAAACAAGGTACCACTCAGCATTCATAACCGTGGCAGAATCTGGCCTTTAGAGCTCAGTATTAATTGATATTTCTCAAGTGCTTGAAAGTCTCAGATGGAAGGTGAGATACAAGGGCCCTATTGCCCACTTCTGCAGAAAAACCCACAGGACAGTGGCAAAACGGGGAAGGAAACCGCCTTGTGGTTTTCGGTATGGAGTCCCAGATTATTCTTTTCTGGGAAGGGGGGATTTTGTCCCAACATCACAGGGCAGGTAATGAGGTAAGTCCCATATTCTATGGAGGGAAGCAATGAGAAGCTATCCACGCATCAGCTGTGTCCTGTTGTGCGCTCTATTGAAATTCTCTAGTAGTCAGACTGCTGTAGAGCCATGCTGACAGGGCTTCCACAAACTGGTAGCTGCCCTGGCACCCCATTTAAACAGGCTCTCCAAGGTGGAAGAATAAATGGAAAGACTATTCAACCAAGGCTGTACTTGTATGTATAATGATGAAATTTGCCTTTCATGAATTTTTGTGCCAATAAAACTTGATTACATGACTATTTGAGGAAAAGGGGTGTAAGCTTGACCAAAGCAGAATCATTTCAACATTTGAGCAATTGCTAATGGCAAATGTTTACAGTATTCACCCATCTCTATCACAGATATTCCAGCAGGCAGGATATAGACAACATTCCTATTTGAAGAAGAAAATCAGCCACTGATTTTTCACAGCAAGAATGTAAGTAATAAATGCATTTGGTTGTTTTTATTCTGTGTCCTGTTAATTTCATCTCCGTGGATGAGGCTAATAGAGCAGATATATTATCTGAGAATTTCTCTGGTTCTTTTTTTTTTAAACGGCAGCAAAGAGAGATGAACTGTATTCTTGCAGCCTGTTGACTGCAATGTAGTCACTTTTAGGATGGTTAGGTCCTTATTTGTTGTTAATGCTTGATCAGTGGAAGCTGAGCAGGTCAAAACTGGCAAACTGAAGCAACGTGCTGTGTCTAACATATCATCGATTATTTGATCGGTGATTCACATCTCTGTGAGCAGAAAGCATAAGGGGAGGTCAGCTGCAGTCATTAATTTTATAATCAGTTTGTTGAAAACCACATTAAAAATGGCAACATTAGTCAATGGCTTGGAAATGTTTTCTTCCAAGTCTGTGCAGATGGGTAATTCACTGTATACTTGCTTTTCATAGCCAGCATTCTAGGCAGCTTCATTTCAGCCTTACTTTTCTGCAGCAGAAAAATCTGGTGAGCCCCCTTGCTTACTTCCGTCTCTCCCTGCACTCCCCCACAATGTTTTTGCTCAGATTTTCTTTTAAATTCTTGGAATTTCTATTAAGCAATCAGATGGAAAAGAATGACTGAGGTTAACCCTCAAATTATCCTCCGGAACAAAGAAAGATTAACAGCTGTGCCTATTCTTTTTTTCTCATTGTAAGTTACTTCTCATTACTTCAGGGAAGAAGCAAAGTCTTCAAGATTAAGCACAGGAGCTCATGACTTCTAAAGTGCTTCTATCCCCTGAACTATAAATGGTTAATTAAAAGGAAAGTATTATTACTATGACTTGGGGGGGGGAGAGCTCTATGTGCTAATGCAAAATAAAGGTCCAATAATAATCATCATCACGGAAGAGCTGCTTGCAATTCCATTATTAATGTTCTTTTGATTTTTGCCCTTAAACCACTCTGTATGAAGAATTTAGTATATCTTCCCCAAAATTACAGTATATTCTCTTGGAGTACAGAATGATTTTTTGTGAATTTACAAGTATATCCATTATGTAGTTTATGAGTTAAAATTAATTTAAATAATAAGTCCTTTTCAGAAATTTAGCATCCTGTGTCGGAACATAGTTTGTCTTAAATAATCTTAAAAGCTTAGGCACTTTAAAACTTCCGTTATGATTAAAGCTCACTAAAATCTTGTGGTATATCTTGACTTTAGTAAGTGTCTCACATGACCTTTAGTTCTGTCTCGCATGATCTTCTCATAAACAAACCTAGGGAAATACAACCTAGATTGAATTACTATAAGGTGGGTGCATAACTGGTTGGAAAACCATTCTGAGAGAGTATTTATCAGCAGTCCACAGTAAAGCTGGAAGGGCATATCGAGTGGGGTCCCACAGGGATCAGTTCTGGGACCAGTTCTGTTCAATATCTTCATCAATGATCTAGATAATGACATAGTGAATACACTTATAAAGTTTGGGGACGATACCAAGCTGGGAGGGGTTGCAAGTGTTGTGGAGGATAGGATTAAAATTCAAAATGATCTGAAGAAACTGGAGGTATGGTCTGAAGTAAATAGGATGAAATTCAATAAGGACAAATGCAAAGTACTCCACTTAGGAAGGCACAATCAATCGCACACTTTGCACACTTGTACAAAAAGGGAAATGACTGCCTAGGAAGGAGTATTGCAGAAAGGGATCTGGGGGTCATAGCAGATTCACAAGCTAAATAACACTGTTGCAAAAAAAACCAAACATCATTCTGGGTGTATTAGCAAGAGTGTTGCAAGCAAATCACAAGAAGTAATTCTCCCACTCTACTCCGTGCTGATTAGGCCTCAACTGGAGTAATATGTCCAGTTCGGGGCGCCACATTTCAGGAAAGATGTGGACAAACTGGAGAGAGTCCAGAGAAGAGCAACAAAAATGATTAAAGGTCTAGAAAACATGACCTATAAGGGAAGACTGAAAAAATTGGGTTTGTCTAGTCTGGAAAAGAGAAGACTTAGGGAGGAACATGATAACAGTTTTCAAGTACATAAAAGGTTGTTACAAGGAGGAGGGAGAAAAATTGTTCTTGTTAATCTCTGAGGATAGGACAAGAAGTAATGAGCTTAAAACACAGCAAGAGCAGTTTAGGTTGGACATTAGGAAAAACTTCCTAACTAGAATAAATTGCCTAGGGAGGTTGTGGAATCTCCGTCATTGGAGATTTTTAAGAGCAAGTTAGGCAGTCACCTGTCAGAGATGGTCTAGATAATACTTAGTCTTGCCTTGAGTGCAGGGGACTGGACTAGAAGACGTCTCTGGGTCCCTTTCAGTCCTATGATCCTCTATAAGAACTGCAGTTTTGCTCCCAGCACTTTCCTTAAAGCTGGCAGGCTGTGAAGATCATGTCTAGTGGGCCCTTTCTGGACTGAAATCCACAGTTTCTAGGAGGATGTTTCCACAAGATAGGTGTTCAGTCTATTCCATGTGACCCATGCAAGAACTTTCCCAGCAACAGAGAGTAGGAAAATGCTGTGGGGATTATGACAGTTTGCCCTATTACCCTTACGTTTACAGAGCTGGCAATGTTGGTATCCTTGACATCCTGTGGCACTGATTCTTGCTGCCAGATAATGCAGGAAAGCCATGTGACGTGCCTTGAAGTGTGGGTGGCTTATAGTTCTCTTCTGGAATGCAATTTGATCCAGGTGTTTTCCCTTGTGACACCTGCTTGATTGTTGTTATGGTCTAAGGTAAGGTAAGGTCTTGGACACTACATATGAAATTAGTTTGACTACAAAAAGCCATAGTCTTGAGAGCTAATTTAAAAAAAAAAAAAAAAAGAATTATTTAGTTTTTATAACTAACAAAATAACATAGAAAAAGTAAAGGTCTGATACTTGGAATACATTTCTAAGTTTCCTATTGTTAGTTCTGTTGTGGACTTGACCTACTTTACTAAACCTCAGTATAAAATATTTTGAAGTTTGTATTATAATTTGTGTATTCATGGTTGCTTCTATTTTTATAATGGCATGTTGAACAGCAGCCCGTGGGGGGGGGGGGGGCACTGTACAATTACAATGCAGTACAATACACTCTCCAACGAGTCCCGGGTGATTCATGATCCTTATGTGTTTTTTTCAAGATATGAATCCCTAAGGAAGTAAGACAATGGAAGAAAGACTACTACATTGTGGAGCATCCAACAATAAAATGAACTCAACTTGTGTGTTACAATCCAGGAAGAGACTTCAACAGCTCCTAAGGGGAAACCTCTGATGTTGAGTTTAGAATCTAACAGAAGTCTATGCACAAGTGTTATCCCACAGAAACAGAACATATTTACTCAGATGTATAAATCTCTTCATGTCAGTTTTCTTTTTATAGAATGCTTAAGGTAAGGGTAGCAGAGAGGATTATATGATGATGGCAATAATCACTCTTGCATTTGGAACGCTTATAGAGAACTGCAGGTTTTATCAGTTTTTCAGGAGATTTTTCCCGTCAAGAGTGGCACACAAAAGTTAAGTCTACAGATATGATCAAATTTTCCAAAAGTCTGAGAGTAAAGGTAACTGGCTCTCATGTCAGTTTATAGGACATAATGGTAATTTCTCTACCAGTAAAGTGAAATAAACAATAGTGCAAATTATATAAAACACAGAATACGAAGATAACTTATAAGCACCTATTTTGTACACATTTAAGAGGATCCTACTGCAGCATTTCAAAGAGAGGTCTCTTAAGATAATAAGCACTCAGTCCTCAATTCAGTAAAGCACTCCAGTGCATGCGTGAGTCCCACTGACTTTATATGTACGACTTCAGTGGGAATTACCCTGTGCTTTAATACTTTGTTTAACAGGGCTGGGATTTCTCACATGTTTAAGTGCTTTCCAGAATTGAGACCTTAAACAGTGTACTGTACAGTGTGATCCTGTGTAAACAAATGATGACTCCTCAATGTATGACAATAGAGTTTACTACATAGTCAGGGTCTGCACAGGATAATAGTAATAATCTGGGTAAAAATTAAACTTCATTTGACTCTTATACTTTCCACCAGCTGTATTTGCCAGCTATGAACAAGATAAGCAAGAAATACCATGCAATGCATATATAATGAGATGATGACAGAATCTCAGATATACTATACCAAACCCTGAATTTTCTCTTCTTGTAACTTTTTCCCACTGGTCTGATGTGGCATAGCAACTCTTATGTCTCACATCATACTTCTCTTGATTTAGTATTTAAGACATCAAACTGCCAACTTCAAAATTCAATTTAACTATCTAAACAAAAGCCTTTGAAAGCAATGTGCTTAGACTTTTCATATTAATTCCGCCAGTACTATATATAAACACGTGTGTCAAATACTGCAATCCTCACTCATGCAAAAGTTCCAACTGCCTGAGAAAGGACTGCAGAACTATCCAAATTAGGCTGCAATATACTCCAACATCTAGACTGAATTTACAGAAAACAGGAAAAGGACAATCATTTCTTTCAGGCTGTCTATATTTTGACTAATTACATTAGAGTCACTTGTGGGACATGAGAATTGCTATGCCACATCAGACCAGTAGTCAAACTAGTCCAGGATCCATCTGAAGAACATGCAAGAAACCAGTTAGTGCCACTGCAGTTTGTTTTACCCATCCAGGGGAACATTGAGGCTGCCCTTTGATCAGGGCAGACTGTAAAGTGACAGTCTAGCCCCAATAAATTCAGACAATTTCAAAGTTTTTAGCAGTCAAATTTTAAAATAGGTGATTTATGAAGATGCTTAATCTAACATCAAACCGTTCAACTGCTTTCACTTCATACCTAATACACTGAAATACTGTTTTAAATAATGTCATCTTTATACAGCAAGACCTAGTTGACTAAGCATGGCTAATATGAATTTCTAGTTTCATTTTTTTTTGGTAGTGAACGAGTAACAGTATGCATGGTGTGCTCTCTTCACTCATGATACTGCACAGAGCTTTTAAAGTTACTATTGTACAATATATCAGTTCTGACTGTGCCTCAGATCTCTCGCTCATGCTTGTCTTGTTTAAGTCAGAAGATACATACACTATAAGCAAAAGTAATTAAAAATAAACTGAGACTGTGAACTATGCCCTGGTTTTCAGTAAATTGCAGCAGTGTTCAGCTTTAACCACACTGACTAAAAAACAATTTTATCATGCTGACGAAGGATTACAATAAATAAATGATCTCACTATTTCCATAAATGGATGACATAATTCATCACAAAACCACTATTTCTAAAACAAGAAATAGCCTGGGTGCATTTTCCAAAATGAAATGGGTACATTTGCTGAACCACTCATCCTTAAAGAGGAATTGCTGGTGCAAGGATCCAGTGAAGTAGAACCCTGGCCTGCAGGGCTCTGGGTCTGACACTCCCACACTGCCACCTGGCTGCCATGATCAATGTTCTATAAATGCTGGCAGACTAGACACCACAGGAAGTGCTGTCCACAGAAGACCAGATTGGGAGCACCTCCATGACCTCCAGTTGGTCCAGGCACACTATTTACACAGGAAGGCATTCCAGGAAGCTGTTTCTTCTTTTTCACCTGGATCCTCACCTTCTTCCTGCCCTGTCCCAGCCTTCCCTGACTGCAGATACCCCGATTCTCTCAGCTCTGATTACAGGCTCTGACTCGAGAGTGACCCTTGACCTCTGACTTCAGTTCTGACCCTTTGCTCCGACTCCTGGCTCAGCCTTCATTTTGACCATTGGTCTCTGATTCCTGCTTCAACTGCTAGGCCTGACTGCCCACAGCCCAGTGCTGGGTACTATACAATAAATGGAGCCATTTTTATTAGCAAATTTATCCTGATTTTCTTCATATGTGTTTGTTACTAATAAGTAGTGCCAAATAGTTAGGACAAATACATTTCAAACCATGAGTCTGTTTGCTTTGACTGTTCACTAATTATTAGCAAAGTTGGATTGGTCCCCTAAGAAACATAATATTGTTTCTGCTCCCTGATTGGTTGATAAACATTTAAACAGGATAAAGGCATGTTGGGTATAAACTTTAATTGATATAAATGATTATCCACACTAAAGTCTGTGAAGCATTCAGGAAGCATCGCATCAGCCAATACATGATTGTGGCCAAATGCATAATTCTTTCCATGAGGGAAAGTAGTCCTTCCTGTGCCAATCCATTTACATCATAAAAGGATGAGATTTGATTACCCTTATTTTAACAAAATCTCCCCCTCTTTCTTTTTTTTTTTTTTTTTTT
>NW_020664440.1:25751563-25764765 GCF_002925995.2 Terrapene triunguis
TGACCTCTCGAGGTCCCTTCCAGTCCTAGAATCTATGAATCTATGAAACTCCAGTGCCAGAGTCATTCAAACAAAACATGGTGTGTTATTTAAATATCATCTACCAGCTATACATATTAAGGATGAGAATGTATCTAAATATGTTTGGGTGGGTTGTGTTTTTTTGTTTTTGTTTTTTGGGCATTGTAGATTTTGCATAAAACAAAAAAGGAAAAAAATATTCTCACAAGCAGAAGCAGTCCAAAAGCTCATTTAGAATAGCCTTTCCAAGGTAATAATTCTTCAGATGATGCACAAAACTAGCCTGGTCTCCCCAAATGAACAATATTGATTTCATGCCAGCTGCTCTCATGGATTAGTTGGAAACAGAGCATTCAAATGTTCTGAATATTATCCAATAGAATTTCTTTACTTTTACTTAAAGTATTATCAGTAAGAAGCAGATTTTCAACCAATTACCAAATGGTATATTTCTGTGATGATTATTAATACAGTGCTCTTATCAATGATTATACAGATCTAAGAAAAATTACCTTTTGCCTAAGGCAAGGAGATGTATAGTTTGAAAATAAAGGAGTAAAAGTGAAAATGTGTATGACAAAAATGGGTTTTCATTCTCATCATTTAAAAAAAAAAAAAGATTTTTATTGACAAGAAAAAATTGGCAAAGGATCCTACAAATAAATTTATGAGTTATGTTTATTGAATCTGTCCCTCTCTATGTGTGACAAGATGTAGCAGCTGCAACTAGATATGGCATATTATCATCATTTAACATTACTGGTGTATGGAAAAAAAATCCTTTTTCAACAAGGTAATTAAGGTAGACATATGCTTAAGGCCCGTTCTGAATTAGAGCCATAAGCATTTTCTTTGGGCCCTTCACTTTCTACCACACTACCTAATTGACAAATAAGACATAAATGCTAGGAAAGATGAGAAGGTGGGGTAGAAAGTAGAACAAAAAGAAAGAGAGGGGGGAAAATTACAGCTCAGTCAAAACATAGACGGGGGAGGGATAGCTCAGTGGTTTGAGCATTAACCTGCTAAACCCAGGGTTGTGAGTTCAATCCCTAAGGGGGCTATTTAGGGATCTGGGGCAAAATCAGTACTTGGTCTTGCTAGTGAAGGCAGGGGGCTGGACTCAATGTCCTTCAGGGTCCCTTCCAGTTCTAGGAGATAGGTACATCTCCATATGTTATTATTATAAATATCAAGATGGTTTTAGTAATCTTGTATAGCAGCACAGACAAGGTTTTCATATCAATGACTGAACATGCTGGGGCACAATTTTAAGCAACATGTACTAAGCTACATACATGCAAAACCTAAGCAAACACTGCAAACTGGATTTTTTAGTTTGGAGAGAATTTGACAATTTCAAAATTTCTTCCATGCAGGAACACAGAAAATCAAAACATTTTTAAAATTTCTCACAAAACCAAATTGCAGTTTTGGTCACTCAAAATGTTTTGCTTTGATCTCAACTTTTTTTTATTTTATCTTATCTTATATTTTATAATAAAAAGTTTGAAAAATTGAATTGAAAAGTCATTGAAATGGAAAATCAGAATGTTCAGTTTCAAAATGGTTGAAATGGAATGTTTTGACGTTGCTTTTTTTCAATTTTCCCTTTGAAATGAATTTTTGTCAAAGGGGACATTTCTGCACGTTTCACTTTCAACAAACTGGAATATTTTTCCTTCAGAAATTTTGTCGGAAGATTTCCAACCAGCTCTAGTTAACATACCACACTTTTGAAAATGTACCCCATTTAATATTAAGGAAAAAATACTGCCCTGGAGCAGTGTGTTCTCTGCTACAGGCCTCCTACTCACGCTGGGCCTCGTGGCAGATTAGAGAGAAGAAAGTTCCTTAAAGCACATTTGTAAAGTGCATGCTCACATGAAGCATCTGTGCTAGTTATCAGTGGCCCAGATATACTCCTTCTTCTGCACACAATGGCTGTTTGGGAATGTAATGCAAGGGTTTGCAAGGTTAACCAGCTTTCTTGACTGTTATGGAGAGATCCTCCCATATTGCTTATATAGGCGGGAAAGCGGTTCCTGATGCCCTTTCCCATTTCTCAAGAAAAAGTTCAATGGAGAGCAGGATTTAGCCCTAACCCTATGATTTAAGAAAACATAGGGCCTCAGCGGAGAACCCATGCTTCTAACAGAGCCCCGAGATCTTCTTTATAGACTAGCATTTGCTAGATATATCTAAAAGCTATCAGAAAACACAAGAAGAAAGACGAGATGCACTGGATAATATGGTTCATAGTTCTGGGAAGAAAAGCTTTTCGTCACAAGATTTAATAGTGCCATTTTACAAAGTGTATTTCCTTATTATTTCTAAGCATCTGACATGGCTTTTTAAAAATTTAGAGATATTTTCAGTTTGTATAGTTAATCTATTATAGCCAAGCTGGAGATGAGAAGATTGGGGGGGAAATGCAACAAATGCTAATTCAGATTCAAAAGATAACTTAGTGCCAACCATATGCCTCACCTTCTGTATTTGCTCAAGCAGCTAAGTTTTATTAGGGTTGATACTTGCAAAAAAGCAAATTTAATTTAAATGCTCAACTATTCACTGCAAGCAAATTTTAAACTATATATATATATATATATAATTGTAATATTTGCAAGTGGGGCTATGCTGGTTAGTCTCATAAATCATCCAATCAGGGAAGAAAACACCACTACATGATTTAATTAACTAGACAATACAGCATGAATTTTGAAGTTCATAGATCAAGTATTCACAACTAACTCGTCACAGGCCATTAATACAGGTTGGAAACTGTACACCGACAGCTTTGAATAATTCTGAATAAGGAATAAAATGGAGGATTTTGCTTTCTTCTTACAAATACTTTGTAATTTGAAGAGACAACAACTGAAAAATAAATCATTTGTTTAAAATTATTAACTCAGCATAATCACATCCAAGTTATAGTCTGCTACTTTATCTCAAAACACTACTGCAGCTGGGTGAATATTGGGGAAGCCACAAATATTTGTTTACATATCTTAAAGACAAGCATTTCGGTACAAGTTTAAATAAAGGCATTTGTACACGTTTGCTGTCTGGAATGTTTATGGAAACAGAGATTTTTTTAGCAAATGTTAGAGAGAATACGTGGAAAGTGAATTTAGAATTCATAAGCAAGATTATTTACCACAGAAGCCCAATTCTAAGAGTAACACTGAGCCAGTTACGGAATAAAACATATCCTACAATAAATCTAATCAAAAACAGCTAAGACTTTTAATACTCAATCTTCTGGCAAACAAGTTACTGTACAAATATTGTATTGGTCCCAGAATTATCTGGATAATGATTTCAACTGACAGATACATTCAAGAAAAATCACAATTTTCTTGTGGTTAATTTGTGAACAGAAAAATAGTTGAAAGTCTTGCCATTGAATAAGTTATTCACTATTAATTCTCTCCCATGCTTTAACAATAAAAACAGAGGTCAGATGGGGAAAAAAACGTTGTTCTTATATAACTAGACATAATACATTAAAAAATTAGCCTGATCAACATGCACCTCAGAAAATTAGGGAAACACAAAATCAAAGGTCAAGTATGTCTATGTTTGAAGTGCAAATAATTTCTCCTAGATGTAGCATGAAGGTGTTTCTTGAAGCATGCTATTAGATTTTAACATTTCTGTTACATTTCAACTTAGTTGGCAATTGAGATGCGACCCATCCAATTATGAGGAGTACACATGCAAATGTTGACATCCAAGGAGATTTCTTTAACACAATACATTCCTTTAGTCTAGACTAGTCACAGGTAAGGACATTGCCATATGAAGCAACAAAGTGACTAGGGCCAAAAATTAGTCACAAGCAATTAACAAATATTGTCTTTTTCATTATTTCCACTGAGCAAGGACTAGCTCCTCTTCTCAAGAAGATTATTGCTCTCCCTACAATATGCAAATGAAATCTCATGTCTGCATTCTTGAACAGATGTCATGCCTCTCAATGGGTACTTGCAAAGGCACAAAAGCCACAAAAGATGAACTTTTTTTCTCTAGGGAGGGGGAGTTACAAAAGGAGTGAGCAAGGTTTCTGAAGAGGGGAATAGGACTTCAGATGCTTTTAGTCACTAATGGATATTCTCTGAATCAAAAGCTCTTAACCAGTGGGAAATGGCAAAGATGTGTGTCATTTTTCCCTACATGAAATGACAGTAATCAGCATAACATTTCCAAGACTATGCATAGAACAGAAACAGTAAGACAGCCTCATAATCTTCCATTTTCTCTCACTCCCCAATTGTTAATAAATGAGGTTTAGTTCATGTAAAAAGGAAAATTAGTATAGAAAATAAATGAAATT
Source organism: Terrapene triunguis (assembly GCF_002925995.2). Classification (NCBI taxonomy): domain Eukaryota; kingdom Metazoa; phylum Chordata; order Testudines; family Emydidae; genus Terrapene; species Terrapene triunguis. Next base: position 25,755,927 of record NW_020664440.1, read on the forward strand.
TAATTAGCAAAAGAAACTTGACTAAAAATCACACGCCAAAGTGTATTCAACTATGTTCGGTACTATTCCATACATTGCTGAAACCCCAGGTTTCATTTCCATATTAATCAACAGTACTCAGAGCTAATATGTGACTGTGCTCACACAACACATGGTACATAACACAACAGTGAGACTGACATACTAAATCCTCCTTAAAACATGGTTGTTCTATCGGACAGCAAGGCTCAAAAACAAACTGCAAGAGAAAAGAAAACTGCTTAACATTGGAATGCAATGTATACAAGAGTCTTTTTCAACTAGGAACTGAAAGAGGGCCCACTACCAAGAGCATATTAATTGACAGGCTAGTTATGTTTGTTTGGCCAAATTTCCTCATCAAGGTGTATACAGCAAAATAGATATTTTAACTAGATCTACTGTCAATTGCTAACTCTGTCCCCCACTCTGCCATACCCAAAAATATAATTAAGTGACATATTGTCTCCTATTCTGCCCATATAGTATGTCACTTGCCTAACATGAGCCACAACACACAATACAATCTTCTCTGGCTCCTAAAAGCAGCATGCCGTTACTGCATTCTTTATAAACATTTCAGGAGAAAATGAAGATACCATTTCCATTTTTAATTAGTTTTCTTTGAGGAAACATTATATAATCCTAAAAACATACCCCAGAGGTAATGATTTCCTTACCATGTTGTTATCCTGAGAAGGTCATTAATACAGTGAAAGGCCACCTCCATCCCTAGACAATATCATATAAGTATCTTTTTTGTCATTAGAGAAACATCCCATCTATCTAAGTAAATTATTACAAAGACGTTTAGGAAACTTTTCATTAGACATACATTTATCATGGATAAAGAACATTCAGGTTTTCCAGCAAACAGTGTCTGTACTGTACTTACCTTCCTGTCTGGCCAATTATACTTTGCAAATATTGTATCATACGTGTCGACAGCACCATCAGTGATCAGCATTATGGCTTGACTGCAAATACTCCCTTGTCCTGTGTGATTGAACTGTGAAAGGAAACAGTCATTTAAGTAACAGATTTAAGTGAGTAGATCCTATAGAGAAGCTCTACTGCGCCCAGTGAAGTAGGTTAAAGAAACCTTCACATAATTTTTGTAATCTTTTATTATATATATATTCATCTATTGTACTACACTTTGGTGTTTGTATAATAAAAGAGGTATCATTTATTATTGCGTATCCAGACTGGTATAAACAGTCTGATCAATTAGAAGATACACGTTCATAAATACAGCATCCCTAGCATTTTCCCTATCTCCGCAAAAAACAACCCACTAAATGAAAAGCCCATTTGGAACCAAATCCTCCCATTGAGTACTGTGGAATATCAGAGGGATGGTTTTTTGTTTGTTTGTTTTTTTTAACCTTGCAATCATTTTATGACATACCTTATCTATAAGATATACCTTATATATATATATCACAGTAGACATAAGCAACTCAAGGGAAGATTGGTTTCCTTAAGGAATCTTTCCCATAAAGTTTTTATTTGGGGGAAATTTTAGTATTTATATATGCATATCTTCAAATTTATCAGGCTGTCATACAACTTCTAGTGAATACCTCATAACAACTGTTTCCTCTTCTATTACACAAATACCAAAGAACAATATCATAGTATCTAAGTGCCTCACAAATATTAACCAATGTATCAATTGGTGTGTGTTAAGAAGCAATATCATACCAATTTTACAGATGAGGAAATGTGGCACAAACTCAGATAAATTAAGTCATTTCCTCAAGGTCACACAGTAAGTCAGTGCCTGAGCCAGGAATAGAACTCATATATCTTGAGTCTGAATCCAGTACACACTTGGGGGAGAGCCCAGCACCAAGAAAACAGGAGATCAGTGTCAACAAAAAGGTTAAATGGACTCAGTGCAAATCAAGAAGTGATCTGATCCTGAATTTTGCAAAACTGGAAGAGAGAGGCTGGAGGAAATGAATGCTCCAACACTGGAAGGAGAGAAACAACAACAACAACAACATGGAGAAAGAAATGACCAAGCATAGACTTGCTGGACAACCAAAAGCTTTATTCCAAGGAGGAAATGGAATATTCCTTTCCTTTATTTCATTTATGCAAATAGAAATTGAAAGCCCCAAAAAGGAAATTAGTGGTGATGAACCACATGCAAATATATCGGTAGATGCAATGATACAGGATAAACATTAGCTACAAATGGAAGAAATATAGAGGACAATTATGAGTGAAACAACACCAGAAGAAAGTACTGGAAATATGAATGATTTGTTGATTGAACATATAGAAGACATTGAGCACTGACCAATGCTACCAAGTATGAAGACCAGCAAAGACTGTAGGATATAGTACAAGCATTGGATGAAGCTCTCAAGGAAGCTGTAAGACCAAAACATGTTAATTAGTTGAATGATATAATTTATACTACAGCAACAGTAGCAGCTCAGCACTTTCACATCAAGGCAGTTGAGGATTTGAACCACTGGAAAACTCCCTATATTCAAGAACCCGCATGAAAACAAAGGTTAAACCAAAAGATTAAGCTTTTACAGCAGGATATCAGCCTACTGAATGAATTTTAATATATCATTTGACAAGAAAACAGAAGCGAATGGCCCTGGAGATGAAATATGAGCTGAATGAAAGATGTGAGAGTTGTGAAGGAACAATGCAAATAGAAACTGATCACTGAGTCATAGGTGTGGAATATATTCAGCACAAAGCTGTCAGTACCAAGAGAACAGACTCTTCACAAGATAAACTAAGAGATTCTTTAATCAGATCGACATTAAAAGCAGAATAGGAAAAAACAGAGAGCCAATAAATACTGTGGAAGAATATTAGTGCTCATGGAAGGAAATCTGGTCTGAGGACATACAATCTGCTGTCTGATTTGTTGTATTAAAAAAGTGAGAGAAAAATTTAAAAGCCACACAACGGAGGAATACATAGGAATGTCAACGACAGAAGTAGATGAGGTACTGAAAAGAATGAAAAATCATGGTTCTAATTCAGATAGGGTGCATGGACTCTGCCTGAAATGCCTAACAACTCTCCATAATTACTTACTTGAACACTTAATAAATGTTTGAGAATGGAGTCGAAGATGGTGACAGGGAGAATCATCCATATATTTTAAAAATAAATAAATAAATAAATAAATAAATAAAAGGAAGGGGGCCACCGTGATCCCAATCACAAGTTTACCAACAATGTGGAAAGTTCTTATGGCAATTCTGGATAGTATTAGCATGAAATTGATGCTGCTTCCTGAACAAAAAGCTGAATAGTTCACACAAAAGGCACAAAGACCACCTCAGGCTGAAGAGGAAAAGACATGGACAGGATGTACATCCAACTACGTGACGGAGTAATAGATCACCTGGTTGCAGTAATAAGCAATGGCCAAGTGTGCATCCCAGCCCAGAAAGCACAGAAGAAAAGAGAAAGCAAATCGCCAAAGAAAGACTCAAAAGATTTATATAGAAATCAATGAAGGGATAGTGATGGTGAAGGATCATACCCCTTAGTGATAGAGGATTAACAAACTCATGGCTTGTAGAAGGATATCTCTAAAGAGAATCAGAAAGCCTCACTATGAGAGCACAAGAGCAGTCATTAAGGCTTAATTATGACTGCAACAAAATTGACCAACAGAACTCCTGCCCAAACTGCAGAATGTGTTCCAAAAAGGAAGAGATGGTGGCGCATGTGCTGAGCCCCTGCAAGAGCCTGGCTGGGAGAGAATATATGAACAGACACAACGAGGTTGCCAAGTGTCTGCACTGGAGCCTCTGTGGCAAATTCTCATTTAAATGAACCATGTGGAATTACAACCACTGATTTGAAAGCGCTCGAGAGAATTAAGAAGTTAAGATTTTATGGGAACTGGCAAGTTTCACAGACTGAATGCTGCAGGCAAACAGGCTGGACATAGTTGTTACAGAAAAGAAGACAAACAAGACCATATTAATTGATATTGAGATAACAGCAGCAAAAAACCCATAAAAGATAGCAAAGTATGAAGAACTCTGCCACAAAGTGGAATGATTATGGAAAATTAGAACATAGACAATCCCAGTGATTATTGGAGCACTTAGCGTGATCCCTACGGGTGTGAATGAGCAGCTCAAGAACATGCTGGGAGCACAAGACATCATGGACAGTGACCTCCAGAAGATAATGTTCGCAGGCACTGCGAGAATTTTAGGGAAAGTCAAAGGAGAACGAGAGCATCAGAACATCTAAAATGCAGAAATTCTACAGAGGGTTCAAAAGAACTCCTGACTACACAAAGCTATGGAGTCGCTTCATGGTCAGGATTTACTGGTGACTCAGGGGGTACATTTTAGACAGTAGCTTTCTCCTTTTTATGCTTAAAGATCACGCATGTTGTGAAGGCTATTTGTTTAAAAACCCAAACATCCTGATGATCTAATACTGAGAGATAACAACAACAATAAATAAATTTGCTGATGTTCAAAAACATTCTTCACCTCAACAAGGGAACACATATATCATGGTAGCAGTCCATGGGTGAGATCTGGGGACACAGTTACTGGAAGGCAGTCATGACTGTCACCCCCTACTAAAGCTTCATGATGTTATATATTTAGTATTGTACAGTCACCCAATACGTATGTATTCCCAGCACAGGATAAAGAAGCAGTCATTCTTGCCATCTCCTCTAGCACAGCACAGAGTTAGTATCAAACGCACTACACAATCTCTGAATGAACTGGTCTCACAGACATTTTAGTCAATATTCCAAAGTGATTTTGAATATAAGAACATAAGAATGGCCCTACTGGGTCAGACCAAAGGTCCATCTAGCCCAGTATTCTGTCTACCGGCAGTGGCCAGTCCCAGGCGCCCCAGAGGGAATGAACAGAAGAGGTAATCATCAAGTGATCCACCCCTGTCGCTCATTCCCAGCTTCTGGCAAACAGAGGCTAGGGACACCATTCCTGCCCATCCTGGCTAATAGCCATTGATGGACCTATCCTCCATGAATTTATCTAGTTCTTTTTTGAACCCTGTTATGGTCTTGGCCTTCACAACATCCTCTGGCAAGGAGTTCCACAGGTTGACTGTGTGTTGTGTGAAGAAATACTTCCTTTTATTTGTTTTAAACCTGCTGCCTGTTAATTTCATTTGGTGACCCCTAGTTCTTGTGTTATGAGACGTAGTAAACAACACTTCCCTATCTCCTTTCTCTACACCAGTCATGATTTTATAGACCTCAATCTCCCCTTAGCCGTCTCTTTTCCAAACTGAAAAGTCCCAGTCTTATTAATCTCTCTTCATACGGAAGCCGTTCCATACCCCTAATCATTTTTGTTGCCCTTTGCTGAACCTTTTCCAATTCCGATATTTTTTTTTGGAGGTGGGGCAACCACATCTGCACACAGTATTCAAGATGTGGGCATACCAAGGATTTATATAGAGGCAACATGATATTTTCTGTCCTATTATCTATCTCTTTCTTAATTATTCCCAGCATTCCGTTAGCTTTTTTGACTGCCGCTGCACATTGAGTGGATGTTTTCAGAGAACTATCCACAATGACTCCAAGATCTCTTTCTTGAGAGGTAACAGCTAATTTAGACCCCATCATTTTATATGTATAGTTGGGATTATGCTTTCCAATGTGCATTACTTTGCATTTATCAACATTAAATTTTATCTGCCATTTTGCTGTCCAGTCACTCAGATTTCAGAGATCCTTTTGTAGCTCTTTGCAGTCTGCCTGGGTCTTAACTATCTTTAGGAATTTTGTATCATCTGTAAATTTTGCCACCTCACTGTTTACCCCTTTTTCCAGATCATTTATGAATATGTTGAATAGTACTGGTCCCAGAACAGACCCCTGGGGGACACCACTATTTATTTCTCTCCATTCTGAGAACTGACCATTTATACTTACCCTTTGTTTCCTATCTTTTAACCAGTTACCAATTCATGAGAGGACCTTCCCTCTTATCCTGTGGCAGCTTACTTTGTGTAAGAGCCTTTGGTGAGGGACCTTGTCAAAGCTTTCTGGAAATCTAAGTACACTATATCCACTGGATCCTCTTGGTCCACATGCTTGTTGACCCCCTCAAAGAATTCTAGTAGATTGGTGAGGCATGATTTCCCTTTACTAAAACCATGTTGACTCTTCCTCAACAAATTATGCTCATCTATATGTCTGACAATATTGTTTTTTATTATAGTTTCAACCAGTTTGGCCGGTACTGAAGTCAGGCTTACAGGCCTATAATTACCGGGATCACCTCTGGAGCCCTTTTAAAAAATTGGCGTCACATTAGCTACCCTCCAGTTATCTGTTACAGAAGCTGATTTAAATTATAGGTTACAGACTACAGTTAGTAGTTCTGCAATTTCACATTTGAGTTCCTTCAGAACTCTTGGGTGAATACCATATGGTCCTGGTGACTTATTGCTGTTTAATTTATCAATTTGTTCCAACACAGATATAAACACAGATATAATTCTCCTTTTTAAATTGCATTTTCCTCAAATGAATCTCCATTATCCTTCTCCCTACACTCAAAGAAAGGATACTTTGGGTCTCCAGCATGAAACCTCTGAAGGCTTTGTCTAATCTTGAGGTTAGCCTACTTGTGTTTTAGCGCTGGAATTTCTTTTCCCATCAGATGTTTACAGATGACTTGTTTGTAAGTAGATCTATTGATGAAGTAATAGAGCTGGAGGCACTGAGAAAATGGAATGTCCCTGTTTGGAAATCTTTCTATTTACTTCAGCAGGTTTTGGATCGTGACCAAGATCCCTGAGGCACTGAAATTAAATCATAGTTCTTCCAAAATTACTGTAAATAGCTCTGGCATCTTGTGGTTCAGACCTTCTGTAATTGCAATTTTAAGTCTCTGACTTGTGCTACTTTTCCAATCCCATCCAGTCTATGAGTGAGAAAGGTGGCATTCCTTTCATTACGATGTCCTTAGATCTAACATTTTCCCATATCCAGAAAGTTACTTTGGCAAAGGGAGGATTCTTCACATGGACTACTCTTTTTAAATTATCCTAACTAAATTATGGAAAAAAGGTGCAAAGTATGATAGAATATCTAAAGAATGGTGAATGGTGGAGGTGGGATGTCTTCATATATTTATTTTAAAACATTACTATTCTCTGTCTACATCCACATTATTCTACGTGGTACTCTACTGTTTGAATATTTTGAAGAATGTGATTAAATTCAAATGCTTTGATGAGTAATAGCTCCTCATATTTGTCTAGAACTTTATTTTTATTGAATAGCAAGAGTGATGAAAGTGTTTTCCATAATAATAACAATGACAAGGGCCTTATGATGAACTACAATTAACTCAGTGATTCATCAGTTAGCAGTGAAAATTTCAATGCATCCTGACATTTAGAGCATTTGGTTGTGATTAAGTCTTTGAAATGTCACAGAATTTTATTTAATTGGCTATGATTTTTTTTAAAGGTAATCACTGCAAAGATTGCATTCATCACCAAAAGAGATAATTGCAGTTGTCACATGATATAGTAGGTGCTAACTACTGTACCAAGCACATTGGTATTCTTGCAGCAACTAATGAATACTGCATAAATCAATGGTTGGAAAGAACTTGGGAGTGGATTTAAATGTGCTTTTCAAATACATTAGTATCAACAACTTCAACTTCAAAGACATTAGTATTAACAATCTAAGCAAATACTGAAACTGAAATGCAGGTAATTGCGAGACAAAATTAACTGAGTATAATTACTGTAACCTCTGAACCATCCTAAAAACCCAGCCAGAATCTCAATAGCCTATTTGTGTGATAAATAGCTTTTTTGTGAGTGACACACCCCTAACTAACCTGTAATGTACAAGAACAGATTTCTACTGCTTAAAGGTCACATACTGCAGATGAAGTGGAAAATAGTTTAAAGTCCCCTTCTAAGGGAGATTAAGTAGCATCCTTCTGGACAAAGCTGTTTAAAAGCACACTTGTAAGAGAGTATATGCATGTATATGTATATAGCAGACATATTTCCATGTTCATAGAATCATAAAAGATTAGGGCTGGAAGAGACGTCAGGAAGTCATCTAGTCCAACCCCCTGCTCAAAGCATGACCAACCTCAACTAAAGCAAGTTATACATATGTAAAGTAAAAATATATGAAGCTATTACCTGCATTTTTATATTATAAATGGAGGAAGACATTACTCTATGCCGGTCAGGTCTGAAAGTACATGTAGTATGTTCCATCACTGCCTTCCCAATGATTCTCACTCACCATGGTTACAGCTCAGTGGGACATGATTTCACTTAATTCTCTCTGCTATCTATTTATGTAACTAGGTTTTAAAGTAGGCTTTATACTGCACTCAGTGCCGTATTATCTAAGTGCCTTACACATTTTAATACAAACACCTAGGAGCTCAGGTTTTCTTGATCACTGGCATCAATGTTTTTTCCAATGTATGTGGATTTGGAGGGCTAATCTAGGATGTGTTTTGTGCATAGGATAGCTGATATTTACTGTGGCACATCAGGTTTCTGATATTATATTCTGTGTCCACATTGGGGCTTTTAATAAACTCTACAAACAGGCTAGGGTTGCTCATTACTTCATGTAGCTTCTCCTATAGCCATGTTTGGCATGTTCTGTATCAGAGAATTAATCCCATACTGTTTAGATGGACATGCAGGCAGTGGAATATATTTGCTTCAGCTTCCCACCATTGGATATACCTTTGTCTGCTAGATTAAAGGGCCCTCTACTGCTCCCTATGAAGTATTTATAAACCATGATCAACTCATGATCAACTCA
>NW_020664440.1:25764865-25781222 GCF_002925995.2 Terrapene triunguis
TTTTTTTTTTTTTTTTTTTGGGCTGCTTGGGGTGGCCAAAACCCTGGAGCCGGCCCTGTCTACTGAATTAAACTTCTTGAAATCATTCACTGTAAGGCATATTTTCTGACAAATTTGAAATTATTCTCACAAACTGAATTTTGAATTCATAACCATGAGTATTCACATTTCCTTTCTTAGCAAGTGTTGCTCATGTAGGGAAAATGTTAAGTGGCTTTTACTGACTCACTTATGTAATTAACTCCACCCAGATAGAAGGAAGATGGGAGTAGACCTCAGACAAAAAGAACTCAGGCTGGGACAGATGGTTCCTGGCGGAAGACTCACTAGGAATAAACTAGCCTCTAGGAGAAGTTTCAGAGTGGGGTTTCATGTAGTATTTTGAAATAACCTTATTGTTAAGAAACTAGCCCTGGGCATTAGAGCTGTTCCTGGGTAAAAGGATAAGTGGGCTGTGGTACTAGGTCCCAGTGATCCCTGGATGCTGGTATTTCACCTTAGAGCAGCCTTCCCTGCCAAGCAGCTCCCTGCCAGGCCCAGGACTTTGGACAATAAAGGTGGCATACAGTCACCTTTCCTTTACCCCCTTCGAGTTCAGTTTATGCTAGTTTTGCCTTGTGTGATTGCATTGGGTACTCATGCCTTGCTTGATAGGCCTTACTGTAGTTTTGTGATAAGGTAATTTGTAATTTTTAAAGTGCTCACCCATATGGGCATCTTGATGAAAGAGGTAATTGCTTATAATTAGTTGCAGAAAGAGATGAGCCCATTCCCCTAGGAGAAGCTTTGGCCTGACTGTTACACTGAAAGAAGTTGCAATCCTATGCGTTGGCCTGGGCTTTTGGCCTGGCACTTGCACTATGAAGTAATCATGATCACAGGGTTCCCCATACACTAACCTTAAATCTATGTTTATTTCAATAAAAGTTGCCACCAGTGGCTTTAAACCTAAAATAGTTGTCAAGATTATAATTGGTGCAATTAAAAATAAAAATTCGGCAGACACCCATTTCTCTTTCATTCTCACTCATTTCCCCTCCGCCTTTCTTTTTATTTGCTTGTTCTCTCTAAAAGAAATTCTCAGAGAAGCACACAGTCAGTTGAATCAAAATAAGGCTAGAGTTGTTCTCTGCTGGAAAATAAAGCATGATAATGTATTTCAGATTTGCCAGGAATTACCAAGAAAGGATCTTTGTGAACTATACTACATGAAAGCACAATGCAATAATCACTCATTCTGATATTTACCTTGTGTGGGAAAACATCTTGGGCAAAGATAATGGGCCTGATTTTAATTAAAATATTCCTTTCTATTCTGTAAGAGATATTCTTTCAAAGAACGCAACATGATTTTTTATGGTAGTGGTGGTAAAGGAAAACTAATTGAGCTGTACTGGGTTGTCCCCATTATGATGTTCAGACTGAAATGACTGTACATAGACATTATTCACAGGAACGTTATCAGAAATCAAAAGCTGACCTCATGTTTTGGCCAATAAATAATAGAAATATTATTATACCTCTGAACTGTTTCCAAATGGTCTATGTCTAGACAGAAATCAAGAGAATTTTGCATTTCTCTCTCTATGAATATGGGAAGACAGAAATGATAAGTTATAAAAACTCTTCAGATAGTTACTTTTGTACAAAGCTGTCTAAAACATATTAATCTTTGTGCTAAAAGTAAAAGCAGTAACAATCATTTGCTCATTTATAACTGTGTATGTTCCTAAAATGTTTGTCAAATATAGAGACTAATACAATGACATTAACCATTACCAAAAAAAATAATGTAAGTGGTAAACTCATATTTAACTGAGGGTACTTCAAGACCGACAGTAGTCTAATGCAGTGGTTTTCCAACTTTTTTCCTGGGGACCCAATTGAAGAAAATTGTTGATGACTGAAACCCAACAGAGCTGGGGATGAGGGGTTTGGGGTGTGGGAGGGGCTCAGGGCTTGGGCAAGGGGTTGGGGTGTGGGAGGGAGTCAGGGCTCTGGGCTGGGGGTGCAGGGTCTGGGGTGGGGCCGGGGATGAGAGATCTAGGGTGCAGGAGGGGCTCTGGGTTTGTAGGGGGCTCAGGGCTGGGGCAGGGAGTTGGGTTGCAGGAGGGGGTCAGGGATCTGGTCTGGGGTGCAGACTCTGGGGTGGGGCCAGGGATGAGGGGTTTGGGGTGAAAGAAGGGGTTCCGGGTTTGGGGGGGCTCAGGGCTGGGGCAGGGGATTGGGGCATAGGGTTGGGGCGTGGACTTACTTCCGGCGACTCCTGGTTAGCAGTGCAGCCGGGGTGCAGAGACAGGCTTCCCACCTGTCCTGGCACCTCAGACTGCGCTGCGCCTGAAGCGGCCAGCAGCAGGTCTGGCTCCTAGCTGGAGGCGCGCAAGCGGCTCTGCGCCGCTCTCACCAGCAGTCACCTCCCCCCCTCCAGCTCCCAGTGGCCGGTTCCCAGCCAAAGAGAGTACAGAGCCGGTGCTTGGGGCAGGGGCAGTGTGCAGAGCCCCGTGGCCCCCCTGCCTAGAAGCCAGACCCACTGCTGGCCACTTCCAGGGCGCAGCGCAGTGTCGGAACAGGTAGGCACTAGCCTGCCTTAACTGGGCAGCACCGCCGACGGGACTTTTAACATCCCGGTTGGCGTGCTGACCAGAGCGACCCAGTGCCTTACATGCCGCAACCCGAACTTTGAAAAACACTGGTCTAATGTGAATAAACAGCCACTTAAATAATCTTGATAATGTGTGTGTGTGTCTCTCTCTCTCAATTTTATATATATAAATGTTAGTAGATCTGCTTCGTTTATTGGATATGGGCAATTTTCAAGTATTACACTGTAGGCTAGCTCATGAAGCACCTTTCTTATCATCATAATCCTATGGGGAGGACTTTGAGCAGGAGCCTGTCATGATTTATTAGCTAGTTATTAAAATGAAAGTTTATTTTCAGCAATTAACTTAATGGGGGGGGGAGGAGCATCAATGCAAATGCTTAAAGAAAGGTGCAAACTTACATCACTGAGAACGTTGAAAGCTTCATTTAAAGCTATATCCAGCATTCCAATTCCTTTTGCAAAAAGTTTGTTGAGGTGTTCCCTGAAGTGCTGAAACATGAAAAAAACAGGTTGTAAAAGCAATATTCTAACAAATTCAATATACATGTTAATATATTTATAGAAGTCATTGACTGAAGATGTATGGATATTTTAATATACCTATATAACATTAATGATAAAATAAAGATTAAAGTAAATGTGGGATAAATGGAAAAATTTTGTTACTTACTTATTCAATTATTTTTCTCATACATATCCAAATCACAATCCTGAATCACTGGACAGCCAGCTGTCAACACTGAGACAGTTCTCAACGATTTATAACACCCAATTCCCAGCCTGTTTAGGCAGAGGGAGTTTCAACATATTCCCAGTAGATGTTCCAACAAAAATAATGAAAGCAAGAAAAAAAATCCACATCTAATAGGATCCGTCTATCCTCAATAAGAACAAATATTAGCAATAACTGTAGGAAGGGAGTAAAGGGTATGGTGGATTGGATATATATGAGGAGGCAGATAGACATGTTTTGTTATTTGATATTCTCAGTTCTGTTAGTCAAATGCAAACAGGAGTGTTATGACACAAGAGAAATTAGAAGTCCAAGATTAATGCACAAGTTAGAAAGGACAGTTACTTGTTCCGTAACTGGCGTTCTTCGAGATGTGTTGCTCCTGTCTATTCCACAGTAGGTGTGCGTGCTCGCCACGTGCACCGGTGCCGGAAGTTTTTCCCTTAGCAGTACCCATAGTGGGGGAGCATCACTGCGACACCTGGAGTAGCGCCTCTATATCGCGCTATAAGGGGAGCTGCGCACTCCCCCCACCCTCAGTTCCTTCTTGCCAGACAACTCCAACAGAGGGGAAGGAGGGCGGGGTGTGGAATAGACAGGAGCAACACATCTCGAAGAACGCCAGTTACGGAACAGGTAACTGTCCTTTCTTCTTTGAGTGATTGTTCCTGTGTATTCCACAGTAGGTGACTTCAAGCTAAATCTGATGGAGGTGGGTAGGAGTTTAAAGGTTATCGGGACGGAGTACCGCCCTACCAAACCCGGCGTCATCCCGTGTTTGGGAGATGATCGCATAGTGCGAGGAAAAGGTGTGGACAGAGGACCAAATGGCAGCCCTACGTATGTCCTGGATAGGGACGTGGTCTACATAGGCGGCTGATGAGGCCTGTGCTCTCGTAGAATGCGCCTTTACGATAGGCGGCGGGGGAACCCCTGCCAAGTCGTAACACGTGCGTATGCACGAGGTGATCCAGCGGGAAAGGTGCTGGGTGGAGACTGGTTGCCCTCTCATATGCTCGGCCGATGCAACGGACAGCTGCGAGGATTTCCTGAACGGCCTGGTACGGTCCAGGTAAAAGGCAAGCGCCCTACGCATGTCTAGCGTGTGTAGGCGGCGCTCCTCATTAGAGGAATGGGCTTAGGACAGAGTACCGGTAAGAAAATATCCTGTTCCATATGGAAGGCGGAGACCACCTTGGGGAGAAACGCAGGATGTGGGCGAAGCTGGACCGTATCCCTATGGAAGACCGTATACGGGGTTCCGAGGTCAAGGCCCTAAGCTCCGAGACCCGACAGGCTGAGGTGATAGCCACCAAGAATGCTACTTTCCAGGACAGGTGGGACCAGGAACACGTGGCCAAGGGTTCAAAGGGAGGGCCCGTGAGGCGGGATAGCACTAGGTTCAGATCCCATTGCGGGACTGGGGCCCTAGCGTATGGAAATGTACCATCTAGGCCCTTTAAAAAGGGGGAGGTGATCTCATGGGAAAACACCGAGTGACCCTGCACCGGAGGGTGAAAGGCTGAAATGGCCACTAAATGTACTCTGACGGAGGCCGGAGCTAGACCTTGGGTCCTAAGGGACAGGAGGCAATCTAGAATAAGTTGGAGGGATGCGGATGAAAGTTGGAGGGATGCGGATGACAGGGAGGCGCCCCGCTCCCTCGCCCACCTAGAAAACCTAAACCATTTGGCAAGGTAGGTCCGTGGTGTAGATGGCTTTCTGCTCTCCAGCAGAATTCATCTGACATCCTCTGAACACCTTCCCTCCTCCTTGTTTAACCATGGAGCAACCACGCTGTCAAGTGAAGCGCGGCTAGGTTGGGATGGAGAAGGCATCCCCTCTCCTGGGAGAGGAGTTCTGGGCGGAGCGGCAGCCTCCACGGGGGGGTCGCTAACAGTTGCAGGAGGGTCCTGTACCAAGGCTGGCGGGCCCAATCCGGGGCTATGAGGATGACCCTCGACCTGTCCGCCTTTACTTTCTGCAGGACCTTGCCTATCAGTGGAAACAGTGGAAAGGCATAGAACAGTTGGTCTGACCACTGTAGGAGGAATGCATCTGAGATCGCCCCCCTTTCTGCCCCTGCCCTGGAGCAGAACTGGGGGCAGAGACGATTCTGGGCGGTAGCAAAGAGATCTACCTGGGGAGCTCCCCACTCTCGGAAGAGCTGCCAGGCGACCTCCCAGTGGAGTGACCACTCGTATTGGTGGGAGAAAACCCTGATGAGGTGATCGGCTCGCGTATTGCGCGTGCCGGGTAGGTGAAAAGCCCTCAGAGAGATGTCGTGGGCTATACAAAATTCCCATAGGTCCAGGGCTTCCTGGCACAAGCCGAGGAGTGCGTGCCCCCTTGCCTGTTGATGTAATACATCACGGTCATATTGTCCGTGAGGACTCTGACCATCTTTCCCCGAAGGTGCAGGCTGAACGCTATGCACGCCAGGCGCACCACCCTGAGTTCCCTGACGTTTATGTGGAGGGACAATTCCGAGGTCGACCATCTGCCCTGGGTTTGGAAGCTCTCCACATGGGCTAACCACCCCAGGTCCGAGGCGTCCGAAACTAGATCTAGTGAGGGAGGGGTCTCTCGGAAGGGGATCCCTTGTAACATGTTGTCCAGGAGGGACCACCATTGCAGGTCGGCCACTACATTGGGAGGTACCGTGACAACCTTGTCCAGGCCGTCCCTGGCCTGGGAATATTGGGAGGCTAGCCAGAGTTGGAGGGGCCTCATTCTGAGCCTGGCATGTCACACCACTGAGGTGCAGGCTGCCATGTGGCCCAGGAGTTGAAGGCACACTCTTGCTGTTGTCACAGGGAAGGACGTAACCGAGGCTATGAGACTTTTGAGCGTCTCGAACCTGTCCCTGGGAAGAGAGGCCGTGGCCACCACTGAGTCCAACTGCGCTCCTATGAAGTGTATCGCTGAACCGGCACTAACGTGGACTTGTCTTCGTTTACCACTAGGCCTAGACTCTCGCAAGTGGCCAGCAGGAATTTCATCTGGGCTTGCACCTGGGACTGAGACTTACCTTTGAGCAGCCAGTCACTCAGGTAGGGGAAAATTTGCAGCCCATTCCTCCTGAGGTAGGCTGCCACTACCACCATGCATTTGGTAAAAACCCTGGGGACCATGGAGAGGCCAAAGGGAAGGACCGTAAACTGGTAGTGGTCCCGCCCTACCAGGAAGTGGAGGAAGCGCCTGTGACCCTCGAAAATATGGATGTGGAAATAGGCATCCTGGAGGTCCACGGCTGCGACCCAATCCCCCGGGTCTAGGGATGGAATAATAGAGGCCAGGGAAACCATGCGGAACTTGTAACGAACCATAAACTGGTTGAGGCTCCGCAGGTCGAGGATGGGCCTGAGCCCGCCTTTTGCCTTTGGAATCAGAAAATACCGGGAGTAGAAACCCCTGCCCTGGAATTCCCGAGGCACCTTCTCCACTGCGCCCAGGGTGAGGAGGCGCGTCACCTCCTGGTCTAGAAGGAGGTGATGCTCCGGATGCCCGGGGATTTCCGGGGGCGAGGGGTGGTAGAGGGGGAGCGAAGTGAACTGCAACATGTAGCCCCTGGAAATGATGCTGAGGACCCACTGGTCCAACGTTATATGGGACCATTGCACTCGGAAGGCAGATAAATGGTTGCAGAACACAAACTTTATTAACTGGGGGGCTCCCCTGGCAACAGGCCCGGTGGCCCCCCGCAAAGAGTCAAAAGCACCTCTTTCCCTGCCTTTTGCCCTTGGAGGGCCCAGGTCGCGGGGCTGAGCGGGACTGGCGCTGGGATCTACGTCTCTGCTCCCTCACCCTCTTAGGTGGAGGCTCATATCTGCCCCTACTTGGAGGAACCGAGGTCTGTGGCCTGGGTTTGTCCTTAGCCGGTGGGACATATAGGCCCAGAGTTTGCAGGGTGGTGCGGTAGTCCTTCATCCTGTGTAGACAGGTGTCTGTCTGATCCGCAAACAGGGCCTTCCCGTCGAAAGGCAAGTCCTACATGAGGGACTGGGACTCCGCGGACAGCCCTGACAGTGAGAGCCACGACGCCCTGAGCATGGCAACAGCAGAGGCCATCAAACGGGCTGCTGTATCTGCCGCGTCCGAAGCCGCTTGGAGGGCCGCTTTTGCCACCGCCGCACCTTCGTCGACCAAAGCTCTGAACTTCTTCTTATCCTTTTCCTGAAGAAGAGGTTCACACTTTGGCAGGGACCCCTACAGGTTAAAATCACAGCGGCTCAGGAGGGCTTGATGATTAGCCACCCTGAGCTGGAAGCTCGCCGATGAATAAACCTTCCTGCCGAAGATATCCAGTCTTCTGGCGTCTTTATCTTTGGGGGTGGGCGCGGGTTGGCCATGTCTCTCTCGGTGGTTTACCGACTCCACCACCAGAGAGTTGGGTACCGGGTGAGAATACAAATATTCGTGCCAATTTGCTGGCACAAAGTACTTTCTCTCTGCCTTTTTTGAAATAGGCGCCAAGGACGCCGGGGTTTGCCAAAGCGACGTGGAGATATTGGCCACCCCTTGGTGGAGAGGTAGGACCACACAGCCCGGTGCCAAAGAGGACAAGACGTTGAACAACATGTCCGACGGCTCCTCCATCTCTTCGGCCTGGAGCTGGAGATTGGAGGCGACACGCCTAAGGAGCTCCCGGTTAGCCTTAAAATCTTCATGTAAGGCGGGTGGTGGCACCGCAATGGATTCCTCCGGTGCCGGTACTACTAAGGTTTGCAGTGCTGCAGCAGAGCTGGAGCACTAAATTCCGACTACCTTCACTGGCAGCAAGAAGGAACTGAGGGTGGGGGGAGTGCGCAGCTCCCCTTATAGCGTGATATAGAGGCGCTACTCCAGGAGTTGCAGCGGTGCTCCCCCACTATGGGTACTGCTAAGGGAAAAACTTCCAGTACCGGTGCACGTGGCGAGCACGCACACCTACTGTGGAATACACAGGAGCAATCACTCGAAGAAGAAATTTGTGTTATTAATCTGATTTGTGTAAGTTGATGTCTGGATAGGATTTCAATAAAAAGCTACATTATAAAAGAAGCAGGAAAATTGTCCAGTTCTCAAGCTATTTTCAGTCCACCAAACCTGGCACAGATTGAAATTAGCAAGTAACATGGAGAATAATAGAGGGAAAGGAGAATTAGGAAAGGATGCTTATGAGTTGAAGGGGGCTTGTGCGAGCTCACAAAGGCCCCATGTTAACAGAGCCAGATTCTGGGCTCCAAGAAGGAGAATTTTAGCTTTCTTTCCATTTCATTTGTTTTAAAAGAAAGTCTCCAGAATTTAAAACATAAAAGTATATAAACCAATCACTTTCTGGAACTGTCAAAATTCTGTCCCCTTTCACGACTATTACATTCAGCAATAGTAGAACACTACAACAAGTGTATAATAATAAGGTCAGAATATGCTCCAGACATACCGGGCATTAAAAACTGTTGGCAATTTTTGAGAGACCGTAAATTACCAGACATGGAATGATCTGATTTTTATAACCAAACAACTAATTCATTCTAAAAACAATGTTTTCATATCAGGAAATTAAGTCTTTTAGGTTTATAATGGAAAGATTGACATACAAACTGACAAATACAGTGTCATGAACCATGCTGCTATAAAAAGAAGTTGAATGTAGTATCACCTAGTACAAGTCACTCGCAAACAATTCTCTATAATGCAAAATTTTTTTGTAAAATAAAAGTATATTACAGTTTATTGGAAGCCATATACTTTCTATTTTGTTAAATTCTAGTAAATTAGAGGTAAAAAATTTACATCTCAGCTCCAGGCAATTTTGAGGCATATGTTTTTGCCACAAGAATAGGCTGGTTTTCCAAAACAATTAGTGTAGTTTAATGTTCATAGTGACCTTCTAAATGTGGTTCACGCAGCTCAATATTTTGAACAGCCAAAAGGCAAAGCCTTGTTTATCTAAATAAGCAGTGACAGCATAAAACCCAGTACGGCCTAGATAGTGGAATGGAGCTTTTGCCTCCAGTACCAGATAGTTAATTTAAACTAACACCAATAAATATGTGTATAGTAATAATAATGATAATATTAATGAAATTCTTTCCTACTAGCTACATAGATATAATTAATAATTTGAACCAAGAAAATCAAGAGTTCGGGTGTGGAGGAAGACTAGAGAAGGAAGCCATGTCTTGGGAAAAACCTTTACAGTACATTTGGTTTTATGGCATTTCTACAATTAGAAAAAGAACTAGATAAAGAACTAGATTAACTAGAGCAAGAACCAAATAAATGGATATCTGATCCAGTAGGGGAACACCTACATTTCTATATGGCCAAGCAACATTTGTAATTGAACATTTTCAAAACATTACCTATATAAAGCCAAATGAAACAAAGAAATAATTATGTTTCTAAAATAAAAAGTTAAAATACCATTGACCTTTAATACATTTGTATTGCACCGAAATTTTTAAAATAATAATAAAATGATGTGAATAAAATACTCAAACATTCAATAAATGTATTGAACTTTTTTATACAAATTTTAAAATCCTTGGAAATTTAAGCTTATATTGACAGCAAGCTACATTGCCAGCTTTTCCACCACAGCCTGTGTGTATTGAGTGCATTGGGATAGGTCAGAACACAAAGATAGCGGTTCCTCAATTCTGGGGCTGATTCTTTGTTCCTAAAATAATTCAGAACACTCTCCTGGGTACTCTAAACTGTCTATAGCCCTGATCCAAAGCCCAGTGAAGTCAAGATTCCAATTAGGTTCAATGGATATCACACCCAGTCTAATGTCATGAAAAGGATTACTAAAAAAAAATTTGCTTTTCGGATGGTCTTGAAAAATGGAAAAATTAAACCTAAATTAACATTTTCTGTGAATATTTTTTGATTTGGTGATAAATCCATCTTTTGTCAAAACAATTATTTTGACAAGAAAATTTCAACTAGCTGTAGCAGCCACGCCTCCTCTCTCACAGACCTGGCAGAGGTGGTGATGAGGTAGCGCACAGCTGTCATAGCTGCTTCTTATGCCCCGGACTGGTGGAATCTCCTGGAAACTGTCAATACCAACTTTCTATAGGAGGGTCAAGGTTCTTACTTTTTATCTTTTAATAAATCAACTGGATTAAAATAAGCAATTAAGTATCCCAATTGAATTTTTGCCCTTGGAAGCAAATTACTGTTCCACAAACACTAATTAAACTAACGATGAACTTCGCTATAAAAGAATGCTTCACAATAGTTTACAAAAGCTCAGACCGTTTCACAGACTATTTCATGGATACTGTGAAAACTTTTTGACAATGTATGTACACTATCACATATGAACATACAGTATAAAGAAACAGATTATTTAAAATTACCAGTAAATTGTATAATTTTTAATCTATAAATCAATTCATAGATCTATCAGATGAACAAATATTTTCTCTCCTTATAGTTAGATATAGATGTGCCAAAAAATACACTGTTGAAATATGTAAAAATATAATGTTGACATTTGTTTGCTATACAAAATGGTAAAATGTTGACAATGGATTTCATGCACTATGAATTTTAATGAATCCATGTTTTCTGCCTCCGGCCTCATAGTGAACAGATGCTAGTAGGTGATTCTGCAAAAGGACTGCATTAATTAAGGGTTGTTGTTTTTTAAAAACTATGCTTTGTATTCTCTTTCATTGGTTTTCAATCTGTTCTTTGTTGTTTGAGAATGTCAATAGCACTTCAACACTATGTTTATCCATCCACTAGAAAATTTAGTCAATAACATTTAAATGATTGTTTCTTTAATGCGCAGTGCACATCTTTACCATACTGGGTTTCACGGATACACTGCACTAACTGGAGTTATGCTAAAGGAAGTTAAAAGTCTTTTCAATGGTGGAACAAAGAATAGATTTTTCAAGCAGTTAGTCTACATCTAGTTGAGGGTAGGTTTGTTTCAAAACAATCAAGATGTATTATTGTGCCTATTGCACTTTATAAAAAGCCAGATTCCAATACCCATAATGACAATGAGTGATACTATATTCCATTAGCAGGTCCAAATAACTTCAGTGGGACTACTGATGGCATAAGGTATTGTTCAGTGAATCTGGCCCATGATGATTATTGTTTTTAAGGGGGAAAAAACAAAGCCCCAGACATTCAGTTTCTCCCTTTTCAGATTTCCAGTCATCTGTAGCTATGCGCTAGACTAAAGCATATTGTAAGTTATGGTTTTGCAACTCCTTTCATTAGTAAAGGAATACCACAGGTATTACATTTTCAAAAAAGTATCTAATTTTGGATGCGAGAATGCCAGCATTTCAACTTAGCATACCTCTGCTTGGGTGTTTGTACATTATACAAACACCAATCAGTAGCCACATCAGGAAGTATATATATAACAGCAGGAGTGCTGCACATGTAAACAATACTTTGTACCTATATCATATTTTTCAACCAATTTCAGTGCATTCCAAAAAAGCAAGCCTGACAGCTCCCTGCAAGTCACATAAGTATTACACTGAACTGATTTTACAATTGAGGGTCAGTGTGTTTAAAGACACCAACTTGAAAAAACAGTATGTGACCATGCAACTAGGCTTTATTATAATGCATGTGCACAAGGGAGCAGAATTAAGGTTGCACTGGCAACTGTAAATCTGGCATTCCCTAACTTTCAATTGCTTGACTTTGTAACCTAAATCATTTTCTTTTACCATAAAAGAAATTTACCATAAATTTTTGAATGTAATTTCCTAGTCTACAGTATAGATGTCTATCACTTGAGCTACAGGACTAAACTACATTAGGTGTCAGCAGAAATAGGCCACTATTGTAGAGGGAAGACTGGGACACTGGTGGCATGTGGTCGGTGCAGAGGAGAGAAATCAGGGAGGACCAATCCAGGCTCTCTCCCTCCCTCCCCACACCAGAGGTGAGGCACTTCTGGCTCATACACTGCCCTCAGAGTGAAAAATTGGCTGCTGGGGGTATGTGCTGGATCTAAGGAGGGGAGTGATTGGGGATGGGAAGGGAGGAGACATTTGTAGACTGAAAACGCGCTCTCGCCCAAATTTCAGAGGGTTGCTGACAATTCCGAGATGTTACAGCTTCTCAAAAAAGGTTGCAAAAATCTTTTATAATATCAGCAAACACCACATTTTAAATTAGAAGCGTGATTGCAAGTTTATAGTCTCCCTTTAAATGACTTATTCAAAGTCAGAGAGAACCCAGAATAGAATCTTGGATTCCCTTGCATTAAAAAGGCCTTTGCACCTTCTTATTTTTACGTATGATGTTCTTTTGATAGTAAGTAGCATGAGAAACCAGTGAAAATTTCTCTCTCACCTATCTGTCCATCTACCTCAGGACTTTTTTAGTACCTATCATCATAGAATTGGAGCTCTTGCACAGTAATATGAGAGTGTTTAGACGCTGAATGGGATATCTGTGCAGATGTACAACTGTGTACACAAACATTTGTGTGTAATTATAAACCTAATTTCCATGTGCAATTACCACTATGTGCAATGTCTACTAGCAGACTCAGATACCTAATTTGCATGCATAACCTTGGTAATTCTGAATGCAAATTAGTCACACAATTATGACAATCAGGCCTTGATGTCTGATTACAAAATTATAGGTGAATAATACATACAAGGGAAGTTGTGACTTCATTACAATAAGTGGATGTGGATGCATTCAGCTGAGGACCTATCCATGTCTCAATTTAGAGCTAGTTGGAAAAAATGGAGGGTGAAAAGAGGAATTTCAGAAAAATGTAATAGCGAAATTCAGCACTGCACAGAGGAGCAGGACAAGGACCATGCATCACTCAAAGAGGGCTTCAGTGGTACAGAGGTCTTGCTGAACCTCTGCACATATCTGACTCTGTTTAAAAAAAAATATTCTCAGATGTCAAAAATCTTATTTTGATGAAAAATTTCCAACCAGCAGACCCAACAATAATATATGGTTGGCAAACAAGATTTTATACAGGTCAAACCCAGGGTTATGAGTTCAATCCTTGAGGGGGCCATTTAGGGATCTGGGGCAAAAATCTGTCTGGGGATTGGTCCTGCTTTGAGCAGGGGGTTGGAGTAGATGACCTCCTGAGGTTCCTTCCAACCCTGATATTCTAGGATAACTATATTTCAGGGGAATAATGCTGGGGTGCAGGAAGGTTGGGGTATAGGGTGGTTGTGGTGCACTAGCAGGACTGGGAAGTATTACAGGGTTGGGGTGTACTGACACACCTGGGGCTGCAGGGGATTTGGGTGCAAAGGATTTAGGTTGCATTGGCAGAGCTGGGGTGAAGGAGGCTGGGAGGCAGCATTGGGGTGTAATGGCAGAGCTATGGGTGCAAAAAGGTTGGATTGCAAGGTGGTTGGATTGCACTGGCAGAGTTGTGGGAGTGCACAGAGATTGGGGTGCACTGGAAAAGCAGAGGGAGTAGGAGGTTGAGATGCACTGGCAGGGCTAAGGCTGCAGGGTGGTTGGGGTGCTAGAAGGTTGGGGTTCACTGGCAAACCTGGGGGCATAGTGAGGATGGAATATTCTGGCAGAGCTGTGGAGTGCCCAGGAGTTGGAGTGTGTGGCAGAGCTGGGGCTGCAGGGTGGATGGGGTATAGGGGACTGGAGTGCACTGGCAGAGCTGTGGAATGCAGGCAGGTTGGGTGCATTTGCAGAACGGGGGGGCGGGTGCCATGTCTCTTCACCTGATCCCCCAACCTCTCTTACCTCCCCTACCATTTATCCCCCTCCCATAACCTCTCTCCCCTCGCTTCAGCCTCAATCCCCCACCCTATTCCCACACTCCTCCACCCCCTAGTGCCCTTCCCCTCTCAGGAAGCATCCCCCCATCTATTTCCCCCTTCCCCCAAGATTTGATTACATTCCCCCACACCCCAAAAAATGGCCACCCGTAATTCACAAATTGTAACAACCTCAAACCACTTAGTCCTAAACTTCTTTTGTCTTGGGTGGAGATTATGGTAATTTATCCAGATACATTAATTGAAGGGTGAATTCACAGAAATCAACAGGCCAGTGATTCATCCAGTCATTAGTACTTATTAGTTTAACAATGCAAGGCAACTGGAGAAAACTGGTGTGGGGCTCCTGTAACTAGAGACAAATGACTCCAAATTTGCATCACTAACACTACCCAGCATCATCACCAACCACACCAAATTTCAAAGCACTTTGATTAACTGTTCAGATTTTAGAGCCTCTACAAGAGTCACGTGTAAAGCATATAAAATGGGAGGAACGGTAACCCTTTAGCCATTTTTCTGTATTGGCACATGCAGTGTAAAAATGTACATTTTCTTAAATACCATTCTCAGTTTGGGTCCCCCAAAGATTTTGTGAGTGCCATGAACTACTTTGGGTAAAATTCAACAGATTGAGACCATTGAAGTGGGTATTCACCCACGAAAGCTTATGCTCCAATATGTCTGTTAGTCTATAAGGTGCCACAGGACTCTTTGTTGCTTTTTACAGCTCATTGATAGTTTCACCTTGAGCACTGGGCAAAATACCAGACACACAAACACATCTAGAAACTCTATTTTAAAACGGTTGTTTTTTTCTGGGCTTATAAAAAACATTTTGTTAAAAAATTCCAATCAGCTCTCACTATCGGTCATATGTTTGATTCCCTTTATTTGTGGTTACATGCAACAGGGAAGAACAGGACCCTTTTTATTCTATCATTTCCTATGGGCTAGACTGTGATACCTTTATTTACATTGATTTCAATGGGACTACACAAAAAGTAAGTTACTACTCAGCATGAGTAAGGGTACCCAAACCTTAAAGGTTTTTTGTGCTGGTTCACAAGACCATTGTTTCACATCAGAACATACGAATCGGTGGACACTGCCCTGCCCACTGAGTCCACAGGTGAAAATAGTGGATCACAGCTGAGTTTTGCAGTGGAGCTTGTGCAACTACACTAGCTGGCATTTTGCTCCCTAGGGGGCTCGGTTGTGTCACCTGAAGAACAATCTTGTTAGTGGGACCAACTTGGGTCTCCTGGTCAGGGTTAAGAGAGACTGCAGCTTGCTTTTGCAGCTCTCCCCGTGCTCTCAGCTGATATGACCCCAAATGTTCCTAAGATATATTTGGCAGAGAGCTGCCAGATCAGCTGGGATGACTGCACCAGGAAAAAAGCCAACAGCAAAATAGCCAAGACCAGGGCCGGCTCTAGGTTTTTTGCCGCCCCAAGCAAAAAAAATTTTGGCTGCCCCCCGTCCCAGCCCTGGGCTCCTCGCCGCACCCCCCTCCCCCCCCACCTGTGCTCTCACCCCCCCACACCCGCACCCCCCTGCCGCCCCAGCCCTGGGCTCCCCCTACACCCCCACCATTGCCCCCCCCCCCCCCCCCCCCCCCCCCCCCCCCGGGCCTCCCCCCCCCCCCCCCGCCCTGCACCCTCCTTCTGCCGCAGCCCTGGGTCACTGGTAACTCGCTCCCAGGGCGGGTCATTCAGCAGGAATTTTGGGTGTGCACAGAACTCAGACAGGATTGGTTCCCATATGGTTACAGAACTGCAGTAAAGTGGAACAATTTTCAGCTTGTGTGATTGGAGGATATCTGGATGCATATTATAAGACTGTCCTACATAAATGAGGAAAAGTTGAGGTGCCTTTATTATTCTTTTGTTCCACTCTTTCTTTCTATGGGGAATTTGCCAATGCGATATCACTGTCTTCCTTTTAAACAAACAAACAAACAAGGCAATGGCTGTTAAAAATAGCAATTCCAGTCCTAATAACCACTGGGAAGCACTTCTTGCTCAATTTTATCCTACTTTTTCTACAGCAAGTTACAGTGGATCAGTATATTTGATTTGGGAGAAATGAAGTAACAGCTGCCCAAACTGAGCTTGAGCACTCCTGAATTTTGAGGTGTTCAAATCTGGAAGGCAGGTGCTGGGGGGGGCTGTGGCTCCCCAGGGGAGCACGGCAGCATGTATGCAGCAGCGCTGCGCGAAGCCAGACACGCTGGTCTGAGTGGCACGGTAAGGGGGC
>NW_020664440.1:25781322-25930471 GCF_002925995.2 Terrapene triunguis
TCAGGGGCAGGGAGAAGGGGGGGTTAGATGGGTCAGGGGTTTGGGGGCGGCAGTCAGGGGACAGGCAGCGGTTGGATAGGCATGGGAGTCCCAGGGGTTTGTCAGGGGACAGGCAGGGGGTGGGGTCCTAGGGGGGAAGTTGGGGGGGTCTCAGGAGGGGGCAGTTGGGGACAAGGAGAAGGGAGGCTTAAATAGGGGGTGGGGTCCTGCGGGGCAGTTGGGGCAGGGGTCCCGGGAGGGGGTGATCAGGGGACAGGGAGCAGGGGGGTTGGATGGGTTGGGGTTTCTGTGGGGGGCAGTCAGAGGGAGTGGATGGGGGCAGGGTGGGGCTACCCTCCCTCCCCGTGGAGTGTCCTATTTTTTGAATGTTAAAACATGGTATCCCTACTCACAATGCAGCTCTCCATTCAAAGCAGGCTGCAGCATGACGTCTCAGCTTCCTCACTCCCCCCCCCCTTTCCTGTTGGTAGTGGCCAAGGGAATGCTGGGAAATGTAGTTCTTTCCCTGCTCCAGGGCTGGCTCTATAGGCAGGGAGCTAACCAAGGAACTACAGCTCCCAGGGCTCCCTGTTGGTTCTCAGCTCCCCTGCTGGATCCCTGCCGCCCCTGCAAATGGGCTGCCCCAAGCATGTGCTTGCTTTGCTGGTGCCTAGAGCCGCCCCTGGCCAAGACCAGCCTATATGTAGTGGAATCATGAGGTTCATTAATTTGTCACAGGGAGGGCTACACACATATTTTTTATGATACAATAGCATTCGCTCCTCCGATGCAGATTTGGACATTTTCCTACTGACACTTGGACTTGGTCAGAGCAGTTACTTGTTATATGGTAGAGTGATGGACATCATCCTATCTAATCACTTGTGTTCCCAGGGGGCAGGTGACGTTTGCAGTAGTGCTGCTCTTGGAGGGAGGCTACAATTTATCCATAACCCCAACACTGGACTATGAGTAACCAAGTATCATGAGGACAAGGGGAATGAGGACTTGCAGCTGCACCCTGTTTAGTCTCTGGGCAGCCTATGAGCACATCTGAGCCACAGCAGGGCTGCTTGATTGACCACTTCGCCTGACTGGCCGAGAAAGTCAGCAAGCCTGCTCTGAAGCCCAACAGCAACCACTGATCTCTGACTGTTCCATGTTTATGCCTACAGCTGTGACTGCTCTTGTGCCAGCCTTGTTTCCAACCTCACTCCAGTCCTGTTCTCCTACTGGCTTCCTGACTGCGGCTCTGACCCCTTGGCTCTGGTTACTGGCTTCCACTCCAAAAACTAGGCTTGACTGCCCACAGCCCAGTTTGTGGCACCAGAACGAAGATATACAGAAAAGGAGATGAGGTTTAAATATGTCCAGATATAAGGCATTGCTTGTTACTCCAAATTATTTGCATGAGGAAGGAGTAGGCTGAGAGAAACTGAACTGAATCTCAGTAGTTTGGGGCTAGCTGGGGTATAGTTGTGGCTACTGAATGAAATAAAGGTGACCATAGTGGGATATTTTTATTTATTTATTGTACTGCTGCTTTGTGCACATTGCAATCTTCCTTAATTACATAAAATTTTAAAAAGTTACAGGCATTTGCTTAAACAAAATTATATATGGAGAGTTTTTGTTTCCCAGCCTCTCAGTGGCAATGCCAAACAACTTAGTTGCTGCATTAATTTTCAGTTTGTTTAATTTCAGGTAATTAAACCAAGAAAATAAAAGCTCATTGAAAGCAGTCGCACACTAAGCCCTGTCTATCTCTGTCATTTTAATTTACACAAGGGTAGCTCTCTATTTAGTTTTATTTACTATGCCTATCTGTGCATCTATCAGATGCTCTATAAATTTCATATCATCTGGAAACATTTACAGGGAAATGTCCTCAATCCATATATAGTGCCTATAAAGGAAGAATGTATATTGTGATATTGTAACTTTAAATCTGGAGTTACATTAAATCAGATTGTCATCTCATTCCTATGGGGTAGGTAAATTGCAATATGGAATTTCTCAAAGAAGAAAAAACCTCTTGGCCCAAGAAAACTGGTATTAAAATATGCAATCCCACATGTTTGTAATTTTGTGGAGAAAGTGCAGACGGTGACAGAATAGTGTCTGAACTATTTCCCACTTCTTTTTCATTTGTATATAGCAAATTGATATATTTCAAGGTAGCAGCTGTTTAATGCCAAAGCCAAATTATAAATTATCTTGGTACTATGCAAATTTTAAATATATTTGATATTACTACACCACGTTTAGGTACAAAGACTCATTTCAACCGGTTTTTATGTCACCTGTAGCAATAATTACAGGTTTGACCCTGGTGATAAATTAGACGCAAATCCAGTTTTGCACATTATGGAAAGTATACATTCTGAATCCAATGATTATACCTATCTCTTAATATCTGTACTTAACTTCCGAAAATGAATACAGCTCAGCACAAGAGGTTTAAGGGAAACACCTTCAATATGACTAAAAGACAGAATTTAGAAAAGTAGGTTAAGCTAGCTAGCTATTACATTTCGTTACTTCATCTCAGTTTTTGCTGTATCACACATAAGTTGTGAGCATTCCAAAACTAAATCATACACTGTGAACCCTCAAAGTACTTAAAAATCAAAGCAGGAATACTAGACAACACACTTTTCAAGATCCGTGGCTCCTACTCATGTCTTTCACATGTGGTGTATCTCACACAGCACACTAAGTGCCCCAACAAGAAACTATGTGGGTGCAATGAAACAATCACTATGCTCTCGAATGAACTTGCACAGAAAGTTGAGAAAAACACAAGAACATCTTATCACCCATGGACAAACACTTTTCACAAAGTGATCCACTCCAAATCTGACCTCTCAGTCCTCATCCTCAAATGAAACCTGCACAACACCTTCAAAAGACAAGCTTGGAAACTTAAGTCCATAACTCTGCTAGACACCAAAAATAAAGGATTTAATAAAGACACTGGATTTATGGCTCATTACAACAATCTGTAACCCACTGTACCCCTTTGTCCTACAACTGTTAACTGACACTTCACTTTGAAAGGTCTCTTGCAACATGAATTAACTCCTTACCTGTTCCACCCTTGCATTTAGCTGTGACACACTGAATATCTTTCCCAGACCTGAAGAAGAGTGCCGTGTAAACTCAAAAGCTTGTCTCTTTCATCAACAGAAGCTGGTCCAATAAAAAATATTCCCTCTTTAGTATCCTGGGACCCACCCGGTTACAACACTACTGCAATCAGACTTCAGTAGATCATCTCGGTTTGAGATGCCTGCTTTGTGCCTTAATACAGTACCTGGTGTGTCCATAAACAACATTTCACATTTCACTGTCCTATCCGAAATAGTAAGTAAGTTTATAAAATTTCTGATTTGATTCAAACATGTTTTTCAAAGCAACAGTGCTTTCATCAGCTGTATAGTACACAGACAAAAATCAAAGGTGCAGTTAGGTCAATAGAGCCAGACATATAGCTGTGTGCAAATTAATTTCTGCAAAAATATTTCATTAAAATCAATATAATTTCTAAATATGCCATACCAAAGTTTCTTCCTTGGGATTTAATGTTAGAGGTATTTCTTTTATTTAGACAGATTTTTACAGCCAGGTCTGGACTGTATTCCTTTGCTATCCCTGTAGCAGGCCAGGAACACACTGTGATTTTCCTGGTTCCCCACTTTATTCAGAGGGACAGAGGGAAAGTCCTGGTTAGAATACTGGGAATGTGGAGGTCGAATCTCTGCTCATTGCCCACTCCTGTCTGCTCATTCCCTGACAATAAAAATTCTTTAACAACTTTTAATAATATTTAGCTAATAGTTTAAGACAATTTAAAAATCCAGACTACAACACTCTGGACATACAAAACACTGAATGAATATATGTCTCCCATCACTTTAGTGTATGCATTTATGGAGGAATGTTGCTCAACAGGAAACTGCCTAGTTTACTATGGGGTGTGTATGAAGTAATTTACCGTAGCCAACTCTTGACTCCAGCTAGGGCAGGTATTCATAGCAGGGAAGGCAGCGCAGTGCAGGTACCACCAGCCCAGCACAGACCTCGATTATGTACTCAGCTTGCTAGCCAGCTCTGAAACCTGCACTTTGCTGTTTTTCTGCTCCTGCTACTCTCAGTAGCTGGATTCAAGCCCGTTCACAGATCTGCTATGTAGACATACCCAAAAACTATGACTTATAAAGAGAATTTTAAAGGCATGATTTATGTCTTAGTCATAGTCTATGTCAGCTATCATGCTGAAAACATTACTAATAAATTAATTACTAATAAATCAAATACAACTTTGAATTTAAGAACAAAATAAATGAGATGAGAAGTCAATGGGGTCGAAGGATAACTCAGCCCATTTTCCCCCTTCATTCTGACTGCTCTCCTTAATCATGAATGCACCTGGGAATCAGGAACCACAACGACAATAATCAGGGGAGAGGTAGGACTGAACAGAACTCAGACTTTGGCTAGTGAAAAAATAGCAAAATGCAACAGAATTTACATGAAGATAAGATACAACCAGACTATCCACTGCATGTTATGGAAACAATGGTTGCAGCTCCATTGTTAAGTCTGAGTTGAGTTTTGCACTTAAAGTGGGGATTTGTCCTGTATGACGAATACTATGTATCCTTCCCACACCAAAAATTACAGCACTTAAACTGAGTATAGAATTATTTTTCTGAGAATTTAAAAGAAAATCTTAATTAGTTTGAGTTAAAACTAATATAAAAATGGGCCCTTAAGAAATTTAGCAATCTGTGATCATCCTTTTATTGTCCCAATTGACAAGGGGAGGGGGGAGAGAGAAAAGAATACATGACTCTTTAAAAATCAATTTCCTCTCATTTGCAACCATAAACATTAAAGTACATATCTGAGAGCCTTAACTGCATTTCCGTACCTTAACATGTTTGGATTTCTTCTAGATTTAACTCTAACTCTGAATTTCCTTGGCTTGTAATACTTGTTTTAGGGATAATTACAACCTCACTAAAAATGTGTACCCTATATTACTGGTGTATATACTCAATCTTAACAGCTGGTTAAGATTTTTTTTTTATTCTGGCAATTTATAGTAGGTTTGTGGACCTACTCCCCTTTAAGTCCATAGAAACTTTACAGTGCCTTAAATAGGAGCAGGACCAACCACCAAG
Source organism: Terrapene triunguis (assembly GCF_002925995.2). Lineage (NCBI taxonomy): Eukaryota > Metazoa > Chordata > Testudines > Emydidae > Terrapene > Terrapene triunguis. The sequence continues at coordinate 25,786,491 of NW_020664440.1, forward strand.
TAGAACAGAAGAAATTCAGGGCCAAATCCCACAAATATATACTCACAAGCAGGTCCATAAGCTTTAATTCTGACTCTTATACATTCAATTAGGTGTTTCATTTCTGAGCTGAAAAGTAGTCATTCACTCATGCTTATCTGTAACAATGTTATTAACACTTATATAAATCATTAGGCCTTGGAATCTTGGAGGTCAAAGGACCAGAAGGTCTTGTGCTATTTGAGAGAGAAAGCATAATGTAAATCAAAAGGCACAAATTCAAGTGCGAGAGAAGGGTGAATCACTTAAGTACTTTGGGCTAAACCCTACCACTGTCTGCAGGAGTGAAGGGTCCTGCACACATTAGAACTGGGACAGTTCTGCCATGAGGGGCAGGGCACTGAAAGCCTGTGTAGGACGTTAAAACCTCTTGGGCTCCATGGCACGCAGTGCGATGGAGATTCCTTGCAAACCACCACAGACAAAGAGGAAAATGGCTAGTGCATGTGTGATTTTGTGATTCCACAGATCATTCACACACACTCACACACACACACACACACACCCATAGAGGGACAGCACACTAGCTGCATGGCTTACAACAGCCCTAATACTGTAGTAGCAATGGTGGCCTAGAAGTAAATCCTTGCACTCCAATCCCTGAAAATTTTTTACCTCATGTACTGAGGCTGTCCACGGAAACAGTATTTGCCCCTTTATGTTTACTATGAATAAAGCATACTATAAATATGGTTGGCATGTTCCTCTTATATTCATTCTAATGTTCTAAGATTAAAAGAAAGCTTTCAGCACGAGAATGAACAACATTTAGTAACTTTACTCAACTGACTTCTCTACAGTAGAAAGACTCCATTTGAACATTCAATACAGGGAGCAAAATACAACAGATACCTTGAAGACAGATGTAGTTTGGGTTATTGATCCTGTGAAAACAATTCATGCTTAAATTATTGAAACAGCTATTTTCTCCACTATTGTAAAAATCCAATGAAAGCCCATTCAGACATGTGAAGTAATTATTTCTTTCTGCTTCTGCTAAGCTTGCTTATTTGTGCCATGTGTGATATAGGCACATTAAATTAGCAAGGTGCAGTTAGCAAGAATCAGAAAAAAATTACTTAATAAAAAGACAGTTTATGAGTTATTTTCAATATTGGCATTCAGATACCATGGTGATGTCTATGGTTATTTATGTCTATGGTTATTATAGTTATTTCATGTATGCATATACATTATACGGCTAAATTGAAACATTGAAGCTATCTCCCCTTGTAAGTATTCTCACACTTCTTATCAAACTGTCTGTACTGAGCTATCTTGATTATCACTTCAAAAGTTTTTTTTTTCTCTTACTTAAATGGCCTCTCAGAGTTGGTAAGACAACTCCCACCTGTTCATGCTCTCTGTATGTGTGTATATATATCTCCTCAATATATGTTTCACTCTATATGCATCCGAAGAAGTGGGCTGTAGCCCACGAAAGCTTATGCTCTAATAAATTTGTTAGTCTCTAAGGTGCCACAAATACTCCTGTTCTTTATACACATTATAGTATATCGTAGGTAAACTTATATATATGTTCATATATAAGTTCACCTACGATATACTATAATGTGTATGCATATATGAAATAACTATAATGACATACTAACTGAAAAATATTTTTATTAGTATAATTATTATTAATACCATAATGCTGCTTTGTCTGTTTGTAAATGTACACTATATATAGTTGTACTATATACTCTATGTTATTTTCAATATTAATTCTGTACTCTCTCTAGTAATCGCTATTAAAACATTTTTCACACGGTGGTATCCAACATACCACACTTTCCCTCAAAATCTAGACTTGGACATAACTAGTATCTCAGATGCCAGGATGATTGGTGCAGTATAAGAATGTGAATACAAAAGAAAAGAAAAGAAAAGAACTATGGGTAATGATAGGTAAATATTGTTTTTATGATGGCAACCACTGTACTGTATTTTCTATGCTAGCATAAAAACCATACACTAGTTTGCAAATGTAGAAGCTAATGTGACTTAAATTTTATGTAATTAAAAAAAACCCTAGGTTTTAACATTAAATGTATTTAATGTACTGGAGAAGTCAAATGACTAATATTTATTGACAAGAGCTTTATGAGATGGCTTTAAATCTTTTCCTTTGCTGACATCTTTTTTCTAACATGTCCAAGACTGCTGTTTTGATACCACAGGAAAATAGCAGTCTATATTCATATCTTTGTAGCGTGCTTGTTGATTTTAATTATTTTTGAGAGATTAAACTTGTGGCTTTTGCCAAATGTAGTTAAAATAAGCAATGACAAATTACTAAAAGGTTTAATGCTACATTATTTCATAACATACTTATTAATTAGCACTTGATGCTGTAGTAAGTAATCAGGCCACTGAATAGCCTGCAGATTAATTGTACAAGCATCCTCATAAACAAAATGTGGCCTGCTATGGAGACTGTCACTTGTTTTGGTCTAATGATATACACTCTGATAAACAAAGTGTATTCGGCTCTGAATTCATATAAAACGACAGAACAGCTGCAGTTGTTAAAGATGACATAATTATTAGGGCAGAGTGAAAGAAAGGCTAAAGTTGGAAGAAACTTGATGAATGATAGTATTTGGCATGATATCTAGAAAAAAGCCTAGAATTTTGAAAAATCTTTTGTAACTTTAAAAGCAATTGCTTCATGAGAAATTGCTTGCAATTAAACCTAATTTCTAACTAAGCAATGATCTGAGAATAGAGAGACCCTGGAGAGATAGTTAATATCACAAAGATGTGTCTGCTGCTACTCTGTCTTGCAAGCTTATAAAATCCATTGCAGTGTCCACAGAGCTTTCATGGCTCTGATGTGATTCATTGCAAAACAGTGCAGAGCTTGTGAAAAACTGAATGGGAAAACTGAACGTTTCTTCAGTTACCACAAACTTTCCTACTAGTTCTCTCACTTTTAATGGACAGGACAGTATACAATCTTTTAGTACAAATATATTGGAATAGCACACTTAATAAAAACGCATAGGCCCGTGTGTGTCAGTATGAACCTAACATGCCAAACCTGCGAAAAAAACGCAGCAATTGGGCTTGTTTTTGGCTTAATTGGCTTGTGAGATGCTTGTTGGCTAGTTTTTGGCTTGTAGCTTGTTTGGCTTGTAGCTTCTTTTTTTTGATCGACTCCTGGCAAGCAGGGGCAAGGGGGGGGAAGAGAGTCAGGGGTGCAAAGTGGGCCCACCACAGTCCCAGACTGCATGCCAGGGGGATCTAGTCACATAGAGTATTGGGGTTCCTAAGGATTGGCTTGCTTTGAAATGGGAATAGCTTCATTTCTGGCTTATTGTGAAAGTCGTGGTGCTTACTTACCGTGTGAAAGTTGGCAACTGTGGTATGAACATATTCTGGTTCATAGGGTTTTTTGCTACTTTGGCTATGTCTCTTAATATTATTTTTCTAACTACATGATTTTAACAGTTTCAGCAAAAGGGGTTTGTATTTCGGTGAGGTAGAAAAGCTGGTACAGTACTCTGAAGGCAGAGATAGTAAGGACAATAGCTATTCTTCTCCTGGTGTTGAAAGAAGGTTCCAGTGTAATGGAGGAGTAGGGCTGTGTGATTCCTTTTGATGAAGGAAAGTTGAAACATAGTGAAAGAACTCACCAGGGAAAAGAGGTAGTTTTAAAATCCAGGAGGAAAAAATAAGAATCTGATACTGAAATTTCTAGATAAGGGGCCAAATTAATCTCTCACTCAACTGCAATGTGTTTGACTTCTTGTCGAGTTAAAGACTGTTAAAATAGGCTGAAGCTGTTTATCAGCACAGCCCACTTCCCTGATGTTGTTTTCAGTCCCCCCCCCCATCCCTTTGGAGTGACCATTCCCCATTACCATCCTAGTTCCAACTACCCCTGGCTTTTGCTCATAGCAGGAAAGGAGAGCAGTCTCCATAGTCCTCTACTTCTAAAGTTAATTTAAAAGCAACAACAACAGTATGCCTCAGTGGGTTACAACACCCTCTGGATTGTAGGACTCTGCTCAGTAATAAAACTTTGCCAGAGAAGCCTGTAAGTAGTCGCCTGGACTGATGAAACAGAAGACATTTATTCTGAACATATATTTGTAAGTGGCTAACATAGGTCTTTACATAGTATCCTCAGGCAAAATGAATAAGCGATGACTATTTTGAGTGAGTTTATAGTATCTATGCAGTATCTATAAGCAATTCATCCACAGATCAGTGTGCTTTTTATTCCTCTGGGAAGCAATATGGATAACATTTCTCTAAAAATATGTTTTCCATTGTGAACTGTAGAATAGCAGAATGGCATTGCTTACTACGTGAAATGGAGAGAACAGACGTAGTTGCTGCCATTGATACTGAAGATCCTTACTTGTGAATTGTGACTGAGTTTCTTAAATGATCATTTCATTGCGGGTGTATCTAATGAGCCATATGAAAGCTGTGGAAGTCCTACACCAAGAACTGAAGATTCAGAAGTACTGCGCAGATGTAATGTCTGGAATTAATCCTACTATTGCACTTTCCATCATTCTGCAACTGATCAAAATGCAGATTACCACACATCCCTATATTACTTAATGTCGGATTCAATTTAATTGATCAAAATGTTTTTATGCCACCCAGATGATGCTCAATTATTATGAGCAATATTTTACTATTCAAAATAGCTAAGTATGATTTAATATTTTACTCTTTGGAATATACAGCAACATAATTTATATTTGGCTGAATCCCATTTTGAAATCACATCCAGAATCAATTTGGGCTTGTTTATCCTGTAAGTTATAGAAGAAGTTCAAGGTTTGGGGAGAGTAACTATACAACCTTTTGCCAGCTAAAGCCACATTCTCCTTATTTATTATTTACCTTCCAGAAAACCCAGACTAAAGAATAAGGCTCAGATATGTAGGACATAATACATGGCAGCACTTTCAATATGCCCGCACATTGTCAATCACTTTTCATTCTTCATAGGAACTAAGAACTGAATGTCATTGCATTATTTTTAAGTTAAGTACCGCTAACACATTAAACAGTTTTCAAAGTAGCAGCCGTGTTAGTCTGTATCCGCAAAAAGAACAGGAGTACTTGTGGCACCTTAGAGACTAACAAATTTATTTCAGCATAAGCTTTCGTGGGCTACAGCTCACTTCTTCAGATGCATAGAGTGAAACACACAGACAGAAGATATTTATACATACAGAGAACATGAAAAGGTGGAAGTACGCATACCAATTTTAAGAGGCCAATCAATTGAGATGAGCTATCAGTAGCAGCAGAAGAAAAAATTTTGAAGTGATAATCGAGATGACCCATAGAAGGTGTGAGGAGAACTTAACATGGGGGGAAAAAAATTCCATTAGTGTAATGACCCAACCATTCCCAGTCTCTGTTTAGACCTAAGTCAATTGTGTCTAATTTGCATATTAATTCGAGTTCAGCAGTCTCTCTTTGGAGTCTGTTTTTGAAGGTTTTTTGTTGCAAAACTGACACCTTCAAGTCTGTCACTGAGTGATTAGAGAGGTTGAAGTGTTCTCCCACTGGTTTTTGAATGTTATGATTCCTGATGTCAGATTTGTGTCCATTTATTCTTTTGTGTAGAGCCTGTCCAGTTTGGCCAATGTACATGGCAGAGGGGCATGAAGAGATCCTGGCTGTCGGGGAAATCGAGGGGCATGGCAGAAAGCTTATGCTGAAATAAATTTGTTAGTCTCTAAGGTGCCACAAGTACTCCTGTTCTTTTTACATTAAACGGTGTATCTGCCTAAACACTTTCAGGCACAGAAATGGCATTGTCAGTAATGCTGCTTACATGCTTACACTAGATGGAGACAAAGAGCCAATGAGCTGTGACAGCTATCTAATTCAGCATGATATATTCAGTTCATGTGCCTATGTGATACACCACTACAAACACTTTGTGAATTGTGTGACATAGTTGTAAGGCCTAATGCTGCACACTTTGAATATATCCACACAAGAAATAGGGCCTGATCCAAAGCCCACTGTAATCAATGGAAAGACTCTTGTTGACTCAATGTATTTTGGGTCAGGTCCATAGAGAAGATATATCTAAAAACATCATTACACACACATTTAAAAGCTGGTCAGGAATTAACACAGTATCCTTAAAACATAGGTACCTTACCTACCACTTTAGCTATTTTTGAATAATTGCTGAAACTTCAGGACAAAACATATTCATTCAGGCTGAGACTTTCAAAGGTTGCTTAGGATGTCAGGCACCCACCTCACACTGACTTTCAATGGGAACTGGACCCCTAATTCTCTTAGGCCTGGGGGAAAACCCTAGCCTCAAATATATTGGAATATATTCCTAGATGCAGTGAACGTGTTTGTATTTTCTCTGTAAAGGATCATGCATACCTACATTATGATTTAACATTTTACATAGTAATCATGTAACTTCTTTTGTTTGGACAGTCCTGTTTGAAGTTGAATCACTTTGCCAATGGCCCTACTTTTTGATCTCAGGATCCACAAAACTTTGGAATACGTAGCAGTGAAAGCTGCAGAGGTGGTTGTGACGGTAGTTTCTTAAAATTCTTTCCTAAATGCAGTATCAGTTAAATTTTCAGCAAAGGCGGAACTACCATTACCGCTTTTAAATGCTAGCGTGCATGAGTTTAATATCCACACACTCTCACACGAGAACTCAAACGTGCTCATGCACAAACTCACACCTCTTCTCCACAAAACTGTGCTGCCAGTAAAAGGGGTGAGGTTGGGCCTAACGGATGTGAGCCAGGCAAGTAACATTTTGGGAGAAGGGAGAGGATGGGCTTGCTCTGTTGAACATGCCTGGTGCTGAACCTCAGATTGAAAAGTGTTGTCAGTGCTCTCCTCCAAGGTGTGTGGAAGGGACAGTTTGGGCTTTTCAGCTGTAGTCAGGTATTTAAAAGGCAGTTCTATCTGCCAGAAAGACAAGCAACAGTTGACTTTTTTAGCCAAATCAAAGTAGGCTTAGTAGCTACTTTTAGGCCTGGTTTACACTAGGAGTTTATGTCAAATTTAGCGCCGTTACATCGAATTAACTCTGCACCCGTCCACACCACGAAGCTATTTAGTTCGACATAGAGCTCTCTTAAATTCGATTTCTGTACTCCTCCCCAACGAGGGGAGTAGCGCTAAATTCGACATGGCCATGTCGAATTAGGCTAGGTGTGGATGGAAATAGACGGTAATAGCTCCGGGAGCTATCCCACAGTGCACCACTCTGTTGACGCTCTGGACAGCAGTCCGAGCTCGGATGCTCTGACCAGCCACACAGGAAAAGCCCCGGGAAATTTTGAATTCTTTTTCCTGTCTGGGCAGTTTGAATCTCATTTCCTGTTTGGACATCGTGGCGAGCTCAGCAGCACTGGCAACGATGCAGAGCTCTCCAGCAGAGATGGCCATGCAATCTCAGAATAGAAAGAGGGCCCCAGCATGGACTGATCAGGAAGTCTTGGATCTGATCGCTGTGTGGGGCAATGAGTCCGTGCTTTCGGAGCTGCGATCGAAAAGACGGAATGCAAAGATCTACGAGAAGATCTCTAAAGCCATGGCAGAGAGAGGATACAGCCGGGATGCAACGCAGTGCCGCGTGAAAATCAAGGAGCTGAGACAAGGCTACCAGAAGACCAAAGAGGCAAACGGATGCTCCGGATCCCAGCCCCAGACATCCCGTTTCTACGAGGCACTGCATTCCATCCTAGGTTCGGCCGCCACCACTACCCCACCACTGACCGTGGACTCTGAGGATGGGATATTGTCGACGGCCGCTTCCTCGGACATGTTAGCGGACGGGGAAGATGAGGAAGGAGATGAGGAGGACGAGGCAGTCGACAGCGCTTACAACGCTGATTTCCCCGACAGCCAGGATCTCTTCATCACCCTCACGGAGATCCCCTACCAACCCTCCCAAGGCGTTAACCGTGACCCTGAATCAGGGGAAGGATCAGTCGGTGAGTGTTTTAAACATGTAAACATTTATTTTGAACAGAACAGGAATATTAACAATATTAACAATGGGTTTTGCATGATTACTTTGCCCTAGGCGCTTAACGTTTCAGTCCTTGGCAGTGCAACTACTGAAAAAAAAATCTAACAATGTCCGGTCTAGCATGATTGTTCTGCCCAAGCCGCTCTACTGTTTAGTCCCTGCCAGTGCAGCTACAGTAAAATCCGGTCTATATGTTCGGGGATAGAGCTGAAATCCTCCAGGGACATCTCCACGAAGCTCTCCTGGAGGTAATTGGAAAGCCTTTGCATCAGGTTCCTGGGGAGAGCGGCCTTATTGGGTCCTCCGTAGTAGGAAACATTTCCACGCCAGGAGACAAGCAAGTACTCCGGGATCATTGCCCTGCAGAGCATGGCAGCATACGGCCCTGGTCTTTGCAGGCTTTCCCGAAGCATCCTTTCTTTCTCCGTCTCTGAAATCCTCATCAGAGTGATGTCGCTCATGGTGACCTGCTTTGAATTAGGTAGGGGAATGTTAGTATTGGGACTGCTTGCCTGTTCCTTTACAGAACTGTAACCGGCGGTTTACAGCCACGCGGTGTAAGGCGGGAGAGGGGCAGCATACAGGAATCTTTCCCTGGGACAGCCGCGAGGGGGTGGGACAGGGGCAGAGTTCATGCTTGCCGGATTGCTGGCAGCAGGGACTGGCATTGCTTTCAACGTGAAAGGAGGCCAGTGCTATTATTAAAGTTTTAAGCAGCCACAAGTCTACGGCTTACCATGTCGGCCTGCTACACAAATTCCGGTGTCCTGCCCCGCTTCTCTGATCTGCACTGCAAGACCCCAGGCACTGAATGCGAAGGCCGAAAATTCGACCTTGTCCTGAGTGCGCATGTGATAGGTGCTGTGCATGGTCTTGTTCACAGAGAAAGACTATGTTCTTTGTTCACAACTAAATTTATCTTTCTGAGGAATTCACTCCCTTTTTCCCATCCCACAGCTGCGACTGTCTCACGACCTAGCCTGGCATCACACTCCCAGAGGCTAGCGCAGATTAGGCGTAGGAAGAAGAGGACACGGGAGGACATGTTCTCGGAACTTATGGGCTGCTCCCGAGCCCAGGCAGCCCAGCAGACCCAGTGGAGGGAGAACTTGTCCCAAATGCACCAATCACACATGGAACGGGAGGAGAGGTGGCGGCAGGAAGACCAGCAAGCGACTCAAACGCTGCTTGGACTAATGAGGGAGCAAACGGACACGCTCCGGCGCCTTGTGAATGTTCTGCAGGACCGGAGGCAGGAGGACAGAGCCCCGCTGCAGTCTATCTGTAACCGCCCTCCCCCGCCACCAAGTCCCATACCCCCCTCACCCAAAGTCCAAAGAAAGAGGGGCGGCAGAGTCCGTGAAAACTCTCACTCCACCCCTGCAGACTGCTCAAGTACTAGAAGGCTCTCATTCCCCAAAATTTGATAAGTCCTTTCCTTCCCGCCTCACCCAAGCCCCCGTCCAAGTTTCACCCCCCAGTTTCATGTGTAGTTGCTAATAAAAAATACGTTTCTGTTAATTACTGTTTCCATCATGTTCTTTTAGAGGAGAGTCTGTCTGAAGGGGGGGAAGGGGGTTGGTAATTGGACAGGACAGTCACCTTTACCAGGGTACAGAGGCGGGGGCAGGTTCAGCAGCAGGGCACACACACATTGCAGTCACTAGTTACCCTGGTCAGTCTGGGAGGTGGTTTTCATGTTCTGTGGGGGGGGGGCTGTGACTTTGTGGCGGGGGAGGGCAGTTAGAGATCTTATGCAGCGGTCCTTATCCTGGATCACAGAGCCACGCAGCAGGGGATCTGTAACCGTCCTCCCCCTGCCACAAAGTCACATAGCCCCCACACACAGAGTCCCGAACAGGAGGGGTGGCAGGCTCCGTTGAAACAACCAGTCCACCAGTGCGGAGCCTGTCATTACTGCAGTTTAGAAGCGTCCTTTGCATCACTACACTACACCCGCTCCCCACCACAGTCTGCGTCCCAGGTTCAACACTTTACCGAGAAAACAGTAATAAAGAAAACGGTGTTCATTAACAAAATTCAAGTGATTTTATTTTTAAACGTGTGTTGGAAGGGGGGGAACGGGGTGAACGGGGTATGTAACTGGAGAGGATAGTGAACATTTACTGGGTAAAGAAACGGGGGCAGGTTCAGCTTCTCTGTAAACAAACTTAAAAGTCACAGGTTACCCTGCTCCCTCAGGAACCTAGCTTTCAAGGCCTCCCGGATGCACAGCGCGGGAGTCCCGCTGGGCTCTTCTAATCGCCCGGCTGTCTGGCTGGGCGTAATCAGCAGCCAGGCTATTTGCCTCAACCTCCCACCCCGCCATAAAGGTCTCCCCCTTGCTCTCACACAGATTGTGGAGCACACAGCAAGCTGCAATAACAATGGGGATATTGGTTTTGCTGAGATCACAGCGAGTCAGTAAGGTTCTCCATCTCCATCTCCCCTTGAGACGGCCAAAAGCACACTCCACCACTGCACTTGCTCAGCCGGTAGTTGAAGAGTTCTTTTTCAGTGTCCAGGGCGCCAGTATAGGGCTTCATGAGCCAGGGCATTAGCGGGTAGGCTGGGTCCCGGAGGATGACTATAGGCATCTCCACATCGCCAAGAGTTATTTTGTGGTCCGGGAAGTAAATACCTTCCTGCAGCCGTCTAAACAGACCAGAGTTCCTGAAAACACGAGCGTCATGAACCTTGCCCGGCCATCCGACGTTGATGTTTGTAAAACGTCCCCTATGGTCCACCAGTGCTTGCAGCACCATTGAAAAATAGCCCTTTCAGTTGATGTACTGGCTGGCCTGGTGGTCCGGTCCCAGGATAGGGATGTGAGTTCCTTCTATAGCCCCACCGCAGTTTGGGAATCCCATCGCGGCGAAGCCATCTATGATGACCTGCACATTTCCCAGGGTCACTACCTTTGAGAGCAGTACCTCAACGATTGCGTTGGCTACTTGCATGACAACAACCCCCACGGTAGATTTGCCCACGCCAAAGTGGTTCGCGACTGACCGGTAGCTGTCTGGCGTTGCAAGCTTCCAGAGGGCTATGGCTACTCGCTTCTGGACAGTCAGGGCTGCTCGCATCCGGGTGTCCTTGCACTTCAGGGCAGGGGACAGCAACTCACAAAGTTCCATGAAAGTCCCCTTCAGCATGCGAAAGTTTCGCAGCCACTGTGATTCATCCCAGACCTGCAGCACTATGCGGTCCCACCAGTCCGTGCTTGTTTCCCGGGCCCAGAATCGCCGTTCCACAGCATCAACATGACCCATTGCCACCATGATGTCCTCGGCGCGGGGTCCCGTGCTTTGTGACAGGTCTGTGCCACTCTCAGACTTCAGGTCCTCACCGCGCTGCCGTAGCCTCCTCGCCCGATTTCTCAGCATCTGCCTCTGGGAAAGGTGGATGATAAGCTGCGAGGTGTTGACAACGGCCATAACTGCAGCGATGGTCGCAGCGGGCTCCATGCTAGCAGTGCTGTGGCGTCCGCGCTGTCACTGACCAGAAAAGTGCGCGAACTGATTTCCCGCCGGCGTTTTCAGGGAGGGAGGGCGGGAGTGAAGGTCGGATGACAACAGTTACCCAAAAGCACCCTCGACACATTTTTTTACCCAGAAGGCATTGGCGGCGCGACCCAGAATTCCAATGGGCAGCGGGGACTGCGGGAACTGTGGGATAGCTGCCCACAGTGCACCGCTTCCAATGTCTACGCTTGCCCCGTTAGTGTGGACTCACAAAGTCGAATTACTGTCCTTAGTGTGGACACACACGTTCGACTTTGTAATATCGATTCCACATATTCGATTTAAGTAAAATCGAACTACTCTCGTAGTGTAGACATACTCTTAGAGTCTTTCAAATGTAGCAGAGCTGCTACAAGGCAGAGTTTGATTTTAAAGGGGAAATAAGGCTTGTAAACTACTGGCTCTAGGCAAATATTAAAAAGGCCGTTTGCCAGATAGGGAAGTTTGCTAAGAAAGCTAGAGGAGGCTTTGTAGTCAAATAAGCTACAAATTGATTATTTGCTTCCGCTGAAAAATAAAATTTTGTTTGAATTTAGGAGGGAATAGCTTTTCAAATGCAAGTAAATAACAAAGTTGTGAGCATGGTCAAACCAAACAGCCATTTGAAAATCAAAGGAATTTTGATTCAAACAAACACTGTTTATGCACTTTTCTAACCTAATTTATTAGCTGCTAGTTTAGATATGTCGGATATTAGAAAATTTTGATGTACAGCTTTTTTCCTCAGTATTTGCTAATTATAGAGGGACATCTGGCTAAGTTGCTTTTTTCTTCCTCACTTGAAAATTTCTCCTCTTCCTGCAAGCTAGCTCAGATGATAGCAAAAAGAATTCTTTGCACCTCCTCATTCCACACTGGAGCTGACTGAATGTTGAAAAAATAGTGTTTGTGAACATTTGACAACCAATCCCAAACCAATCAAATAAGTAAACAGTTTCTGAATAACTGAGACTAAAAATTGTTCATTCAAACTATTTGCAATAACTTTTGAATAGCAAATACATTAGTAGAAATCAGGATCACTTCTTGAACAAATCACAAACTGAAATGGCCACATGTTTTGTGCAAATTAATTATCTGATGAATTTAGCCCATTAGTCCAACAGTAATTGAGTACATTAGAATTTTTTTGTTGAATATATTATTGCTCTAAACAAATCTAATATCAAAATGAGCACAGTGAAATGACATGCATAGAACATAGACTACAAAATACAAAACCAGATGGGATGAACCACATATATTTAAATATTGGGTAAAATTTTCAAAAGCACCTAATTGCTTGGGATGTAGGAACTTGGGTTTCGAAGAGATTTTGATGCTTTTTTAATGAGATTTAGGCTTGTAAGTGATGTAAGTACTTTTGAAAATTTTACCCATTATGTGTAATGTAATACACATTAACTCGTGTCACAAAGCAGGCAATTTTTTTTGCACTTTCATTGGTGATATGATCCACTGCATAGTTAGGTTACATGACAAAGAAAGGACAGCAAAAATATTAGAACAAACCCACCATGCAGTCATGCCCAATTTCCTGATATGTTTTCCCAACCAGCCATTTCTGTGCAACTATTTGTGCTTTTAAACAACCACAGTCAGTGATTGTAACAAGACAGCAGAATAGGTGATGCAGACTGAATGGCAATTTTTTTTGCCATTGTCTGTTGGATAGATAATTTTGTTTCAATTTGGTACATATCCTACATACACACACAGAGTACTTGATACTCCACCATAGTTCTGAAGAAACAATTGTATTCCTTCAAGGAAGTGTCTCCTTCCACTGCATTGCAAAAGCTACAGGTACCAAAATACACACAAAATAACTTTAAAATACCTAAAGTATACTGTACAAATGAGATACTCAATATGTATTTCCCACTAGACTAAATGCAGTTGTTGCAATTAGGTCAGCAGTCGCTGCACACTGTTATTTGAGATTGCCACAGTTTTCCCCTTATACAGGGACTCTTAGACTTTAAGGCCAGAAGGGACCATCATGGTCATCTAGTCTGACCTGCACATCACAGGCCACAGACCTACTCCTGTAATGGGCCCATAAACGCTGGCTGAGTTACTGAAGTCCTATCTTGATTTAAAGACTTTAGGTAACAGAGAATCCATTATTTACTTGAGCTCAAGCCAGCAAGTGACCCATGCCCAATGCTGTAGAGGAAACCAGGGTTTCTGTCAATCTGACCGGGGGAAATTTCCTTCCTGATGCCAAATATGGTGATCAGTTAGACTCAGAGCATGTGGGTGAGACACACCAGCCAGATACCTCCCTGTCTAGTGTCCCATTTCTGGCCACTGGAGATATTTGCTAGTAGCAGTCATGGATGGGTCATACGCCATTGCAGGCAATCTCATCATACTATCCCCTCCATAAACTTATCAAGCTGAGTCTTAAAACAAGTTAGAGTTTTTGCCCCACTACTTCCCTTGGAAGGCTGTTCCAAAACTTCACTTTCTGATGGATAGAAACCTTTGTCTAATTTCAATCCTAGACTTATTGATGGCCAGTTAATATCCATTTGTTCTTCTGCCAACATCAGCCCCTAACTTAAAAAACTTAAAGACAAAGCCCTGTCTGGGATGATTTAGTTGGGGTTGGTCCTGCTTTGAGCAGGGGGTTGGACTAGATGACCTCCTGAGGTCTCTTCCAACCCTCTTATATGATTCTATGAACTCCTGTCATTCCCTGGTGTTTATCCCTCTGATGTATTTACAGAAAGCAATCATATCTCCCCTCAGCCTTCGTTCTGTTACGCTAAATAAGCCAAGCTCCTTAAGTCTCCTCTTGTAAGGTATGTTCTCCATTCCTCTGATCATCCTAATAGCCCCTCTCTGCACCTATTCCAGTTTGAATTTTATCTTCCTTAAACATGGGAGACCATAATTGCACACTGTATTCCTGATGAGGTCTCACCAGCACCTTGCATAATGGTAATAATAGTTCCTGTCTCTACTGGAAATACCTCACCTGATGCACCCTAGGATTGCATTAGTCTTTTTCATGGCTGCATCACATTGGCAGTTTATAGTCATCCTGTGACTGTCCAATACACCCAGATCTTTTCCTCCTCTATTGCTTCCAACTAGCATATCCCCAGGTTATAGAAAAAGATCTTGTTGTTAGTTCTTAAGAGGATGACTTTGCATTATTAAATTTCATCCCATTTCTATTACTTCCGTTTTCAATGTTATCCAAATCTTCTTGTATGATACCTCCTGTGTGCCATCCACAAATTTTACTAGTATAGTCTCACTTTTTGTGCCAAGATCATTAATGAAAAAGTTAAATAAGATTGGTCCCAAGATCAATCCTTGACAGTTCACCTTTTAGCATGACACCCCAAATGCCCCTGCCCTCTATCCAACGCCCCCTGCTCCCTGCCCCCTTACCGCGCTGCCTGGATCACCGGTGGCTGGTGGCACTACAGCCACACTGCCCGGCTGGAGCCGGGCCACGCTGCCGCCACCGCCGCCACCACCACCACGCAGCACAGAGCACTGGGTCAGGCCGGGCTCTGCAGCTGCGCTGCACCACGAGCTCAGAGCCCCGCCACCCAGAGCATTGCGCCGGCGGTGGAGCGAGCGAGCTGAGGCTGTGGGGGAGAGGAGACAGCAGGGGAGGGGCCGGAGGCTAGCCTCCCGGGCCAGGAGTTCGGGGGCCAGGCAGGACAGTCCCACGGGCCAGATGTGGCCTGCGGGCCATAGTTTGCCCACCCCGTCCTAACGACTTAGTGGTCCCCCTTCTTCTTTCCTTGTTTTCTTTTAACTTATATGACTACAGAATCTTTTATGATTGGTTTTAATTTCCTTTTGCAAGGTTCAACTCTCCTTGGCTTTTGGCAGTTCTCACTTTTTCTCCCCATTTTCTGATTTCAAAGGGACAAGGAATATTTGGGGCAAATATGAGGGTAATGATTGGAAACCAACTGGCCTGAAAGACTATTGTGAATAAGTCACATTGTATCTTGTGAGCAACTTGGAACAAAAATCCAAGAGGTATAGGCCAAGATTTTCAGAAGTGATTAGTGGATGCCCAACCTCAGATACCTTAAAAGGGGTCTGATTTTTCAGAGGGTGGCTGCTCAGTACTTTCTGAAAATCAAATCCCTTAAACTCATTTATGCAAACTTTTCTGACACGCATTTAAGGGGTTAATCGTACTTGTTGCATCTTCTCTGTTATGAATGGGTGTCTAAATATAGCAGTTCTGAGTCATTTCCTTTAGCAAAGCCTTAATTCCTTGAATTTAACAGGTTTAATGTCACTTTTAAATCCATCATTTATTACTAATGTAGAAGAAGGTTTGAAAATATTTGGCTAGAATGTTAAATCTTTTCTTTCTTTAAAAATTATGATCAATGAAGTCATAGCTGAATTTCTGTGGATGTCAAAATGGCCTTAATGAAAAACAAAAGTCATAGCCTAGCTCACAAAAAAAAAAGTTGTAGGCAATAATTTTATTGCTTGCGGATAGCACATATTACACAAACTGATACAGACATGAACACTTCTGAGGTCGACTGTTCCATTGCCTGACTGATTTCACTGTTTGGAATCTGCCTCACCCTCCACTCTTTCCATTATTTAGCTTGACTTTTCATTATACTAGCTGCAGGCCATTTTCCATTGTTTTGCTCCTTTTGACCATCCTGTCTACAAAAAAAAAAAACCCCACAATTTCAATTGGCATAATTCTTTTTACCTTCACTTACCAAGAATTATTGTGTATCTTTGCTGGTGTGGGATGAATACATTAAGATGGTAGGCAAAATATCCTATACAGTGTCTGATCCCACAGTCTTTATTCAAATAAAACTCTTACTGAAGTCAAAATAAATGTTCCCTGAGAAATGACTGAAGGATTGTGTTTGAAATTTGCACAGTGTTTTGAGAACTTTCTAGAAGAACACCATTATTATAATTTTTGACAATCTGGCATGTAAAGCTGAAACTTCAGTGTTACATAGAGAAACTACAGTTGCTTTCATTTGTTTAAAGATTTTTTGTTTTAACATTCCTCTTTGTGCATAAATATGGTATCTGATTCTATGTGACTTTTGAGAACAGTGAGACAGTTATAATTTAAAGCAATTTAAACCAGTATGGTGTGATTTGAAAAAAAAAGTGACTAAACTTTATTAATACCCTGCAATTTCTATTGAAATTATTTATATATTATTCCAATAAGCTTATTTGCTCAAAGTAACTAAGCGAACATTTTTTTCTTACCTGCGGAGTTACATAACACACTATTTTTAAATGGGACAAGAACAATTAACGTAATAAGTTCTAATAATGGGATCTGGTTATTTTTAAAAAGATCATTATAATACAGTGATATGCATCACATCCTATATCCTTTTTGCTTTGTTACTCTCATTCCTTACCTCTTTGTTGGCTCTGTCTGCTTGTACTAATGTTCCATTCAGACACGGTTCTACATAGTGAAGTTCTTCATTATACTGTGGGGGGAGTGGGAAGATGGAAAATTTAATTAAAGACTTTGAAAGATACAATTTATTTTAATGATTTAGCGCTACAGTAAAAAAAGATGCATATAAAGTAAAAACAATAGAATTCAATTCATTTAAAAAAAACTGGGCATGGGATTTTTTTCTTCTTCATATCGTTCTTAGTATTTCAAAGGCTAGAATTTTAAAAAGGGAGGACCTACTTGATTGAATGCCAGAATACAGGTAGGTTTAGTGAGTACTGTACATAATTAAATAAACCATACTATAGCAAAAGATACAAATGTGCTGAGTCTTAGGAAGACTGGCTAACAGAAAAACCTCCCAGGTTGGAATCTGGATAGTATTAAGAATTCAATGCTGATACAGTTCCAGCCTTAATTCCCAATCCTCTGCTTCATTTTGAGCAAACACTGACAAATATTTGAGTCAAGGCATGATACATTTTGGGGGGATGGTATTGTAGGAACTGAGCCAAAGCTCTATGAATTTGAATCCATTCTGGAAATGTTTGAAAGTGATCAATCAGAGATTGGCAGTCTTTGTAAAACTAGCTTCCATCACTTGGGCCCAGAGTTTTAAAAGGTATTAGGTGTTGCTCCACTCACTACTGCAAGGCCTATGTGACTTAGATGGCTACGGTCTGGTCTGCACTACAGAGCTAGGTTGACATAAGGCAGCTTATGTCAACCTAGCCGACATAAGAACTCCACCTCTATGTGCGGCGTAGAGTCAAGGTTGATGTAGTTAGGTCAACACAGTGACAATTTGTACAAGTGCTCCTGGAGGACATGTACTGCCGATACAAGGAGCAAAGCAGAGACATGCACAAGTGATGTAATTACTGTGGCAGCCGTATGCCAATGTAAGTTAGGTCCACTTAATTTTGTAGTGTAAACATGGCCTAAGTCCCATTTTCAAAAATGAACTAAACATTGAGGATAGTAAGTCCCATTGACTTTCAGTGAGATGTATGTGCATCAACATTTGAAAACGGGACTTAGATGTCTAATTCACTTAGGCTGAAAGCCTCAAAAGTATTTAGGGTCCTAACCACCACTGATCTGAGCCTTAGGCCTTGCAACCCTGAGCAGAGAATGTCAAAATACCTTTTAAAAACTGGGTATTAGTCTCACAGCATGAATGTTACCCTTATTCTTCCTTTTCTGTCTATTCTTCTGCAGAGGTATCAGAAGCCAAAATATGGAGGGGGAGGCCTTTATGCTCCAGTTCTGCTTGGTTTCACCCCTCAACAGATACCAAGTGAATCAGTAGAAGAACCATGACAGCCAATGAAAGAGGACAGCAAGTTCAGCCAAAAGTATTCAGAGAAAAAATTTCACATGATTAATGTAAGTACTCACTCCGCCTCTCTCCATCTCAGTGAGAATAAAAAGAGTCTTACAATGATTCATTGCAAAAGTGCGGCTAACACAAGGTTCTTCCCACATTACAAGTCCGCATTGTCCATGTCTGGCTGGGACTCGGGATTTATTCTACATTCTCTTCAGCTTCACACTGCTCCTTTTTCTCATATTCTGTCTAACCCTAGACCCCCTGCAGCCTTCTCCTTCTTGGACGTCAGTCATCATCATTCATGTGGACACTGACTGCAGTACTCTCCAACACTCATTAATTAATTACATGATCATTAGTGCATGGGGCAGGGTATTTAATTTGATCAGTGCCAAACTATTCTGGAGGCATTGTGCCAAATTCTGTTGTCAGTTATACACTAGTATAACTCTCAAATAACTACACTCACTGACTGCAGGGGCTATAGTCTGCATTCAAACTGAGTAACAGAGTAATTGGATTATTGTATCAATGACACGTGCTATCTGGTCAGTGATTCCCTGTTCTGCAGCTAGTGTGTATACATCCCTCATTATTTTAATGCAGTCAATATCAATCCATTCTGAGGATTCCTATGCACACTGTGACAAAATTCCTCCTCTGCCTTGGTGGATCCTGCGCTTTCTGGCGGATTTGCTCGCCTGAGAGGTTCACGGCAGTCCTCAGTTTGACCACTTTTGTTAGTGGCACAAACCTGCCGTTCACTCAGCTAACCTCATCACTGGCCAGCATGGGGGAAAGGGAAAACAATCTCCGCAGTCTCTGTTGTCCCACCTAGTGGGTCAGGGACAGGCCAGATCCCTTTCCAAATTAGACCTTCCCCTCTGGTGTGTCTCACAGACCAGGTCAACTCCTCCTGTGTCAGATAGGGAGTTTGGGGGGAAGGAGGAAACCCTCCTGGCTATCAGGGACATGCAATCCAGAGACCCAGACAAAAAAAAGTGGGGGCATGGGCTTGCTACTTGAAAGGGGTTCACCTGGAGGACTGGCAAAGGGTCTCAGAAGGGGAAGCCCATCATGGGACTGTATATTATTGAATGAGAATCAGCTTTTATAAAATATGTATAGTGGGTGTAAATAAAGACAAGACTGCACGTTACTGGGGCATAAGCCAAACCACAGCTACAAAACCCCCATGTAAGAAAGAAGGGTAGTTACAAAAGGTGCTAAAAGCCACTAATTCCCATTATTAGGAGCCATACAAACCTTTGAACCAAGTACCAAGAAAAAATTAGTTACCTACAGTTTGGTATTAATCAAAACCACTCAATAACATTAATGATTCTGTATCAATTGACTTACGATTGTCTGCTTTACCAACCTTGCCTGACGAAATGCACAACTTCATTCTTAACTGAGTAAGGACATAGAAAATCCAGGTTTCCCTCATTCAATGTAAAGTTGTCTCTTAACTTTCACATACCCTATCACAACAATAACTGTCTAAAGTAAAAAGAGGAACTTCTGTGGTGAAAGCTTTGAGTAGTCTTGAGTTTCAATTATGTTTTCAATATATTCTCTTCTGTCACATATTCCCACATCCATATACTCTAGCCACTAGTGTTCCTTGTCTCTACCACACCTAAAATGGGCATCTGATATCATTAGGGCCCTACCAAATTCACGGTCCATTTTGGTCAATGTCATCGTCATAGGGTTTTAAAAATAATAAATTTCATGATTTCAGCTATTTAAATCTGAAATTTCAGGGTGTTGTAATTGTAGGGGTCCAAAAAGGAGTTGGGGGGATCACAAGGTTATTGCAGCAGGGGGTTGTGATATTGCTACCCTTATTTCTGTGCTGCTGCCAGCAGCGGCGCTGCCTTCAGAGCTGGGCAGCTGGAGAACAGCAGTTGCTGGCTGGGAGCCCAGCTCTGAAGGCAGAGCTGCTGCCAGCAGCAGTGCAGAAGTAAGGGTGGCATGGTATGGTATTGTCACCCCTACTTCTACACTGCTGCTGGCAGGGTGCTGCCTTGAGAGCTGGGCGCCCAGCCAACAGCTGCTGCTCTTCTGCTGCCCAGCTCTGAAGGCAGCGCAGAAGTAAGGGTGGCAATATCGCTACCCCCCTAAAATAACCTTGTGACCAACTCCCAAAAGACCAGATTTCACAGAGGGAGACCAGATTTCACAGTCCGTGACGCATTTTTCATTGCCGTGAATTTGGCAGGACCCTAAATACAATAGAGAAAGTTTCCCCTGCACCATCCTTTCCCAACTTCTCCTTTAAAATCTCAAACTGATCTTATCTCCCTGGCAATTTAAAATGAAAAAAATTGTTCAAACCCAAATTAAATTTTTGACATTGCTGGAGCAAAGTAAAATGGGGAAGCAGCTGATCACGAACTGACTCTAAGAGAAACATTTACTCAGAGAGAGAGACATGTAACCTGGTATATCCCCCTGCAACAGCTGCTCCTTTTTGTGGAAACTGAGGCTAGAAACACGTGTCTTTATAATCTGTATGCACTGTTATACTGTATGATCACATAATATTAATGTTTGAAAATATGGCTTGAGATGAGTGTCCAGCAGAGGTAAGCAAGCAGCTTCCAGTCAATCAGTTTCCATATTCCTCTCTTAAGAGATCTAAAACAAAATCCATAGAGAGAGACAATGAAATTTACCTCTGCTGTACTGAGCCAAGATGAGGCCTTCCATTCTATTTACACCCAGATTAGGACTGCACAAAGATCCCTGGACAGCCTGATATGGAGCATAACAATAGGCTCAAACCAGGGGAGCTGCAATTTTTTATTTCTATGATTCCTCTCTCCCATCACTCTGTACAAGTAGCACAGAATCTGTAGCGACTGTACCAGCCCAAAGGCAGGAGAAAACGTATTACAACCCTACATGCTGGCTCAGGTTTGGTGGAAGTGAAATCCAACCATCTACACTTCAGTGGCACAAAGCCTGATTTACTCAATCAGGCTGAAGCGAATTTCACCCTTCATCTATTCTGAATGAATAGAAGGGCTTCAAATGATGCAATTCTGAACGACCACAACAAACTCTGTTGATATGGTTATAATGGAAATTCTGCACATTAAAAACTGGGGGTCTTATTGCTGTGCCTTGAACTCACCAATAATGATCTCCTCTAATCAACTTTGCTAAAAATCATTTGGCTGAGGCATTTAAATTGATTTAACAATCTCATCCCAGTTAATATTTTACATAATATCATGTATGGCTTATGCTTCTGAAAAGTATTTTTCAAATTTCAGCATTGGACAGAATTAGCACTCTGGTTTTTATGATAATATTGTTAATTTAATGCATGACTTAAAGTTATACTTCAAAGCAAATTGAAAAAATATGTCTGTTCTCTTGTTGTTGCAGACATCTCTGTTCATGCACTGATGATCTGACCTTAAATTTTAACTTAGACTGCACAAAACCACTCTCATATTTCAACAATACTTTTGTAATTCAATCATCTAGTCCATCAATTTTGGATAGGTTTTGCAATAACCTACCCATGAAAGCGAAAACGATTTTTAACATTATCTTTTTATGTTTATTTTCTGGAAAGACCTGCATTGGATTCTTTTATGTTCTATATACACAGATATATTCAGAAAATAATTTAGTAAAGATGAAACAGTCCATATATAACCAGGACCGGCTCCAGGGTTTTTGCAGCCCCAAGCGGCGGGGAAAAAAAAAAAAAAAGCCACGATCGCAATTGCGATCGGCAGCACTCCGGCAGCAGCTCCACCGCGCCGCTTTCTTCTTCGGT
This sequence comes from Terrapene triunguis, assembly GCF_002925995.2. Lineage (NCBI taxonomy): Eukaryota > Metazoa > Chordata > Testudines > Emydidae > Terrapene > Terrapene triunguis. The sequence goes on from NW_020664440.1 coordinate 25,808,649, forward strand.
GGGAATTCGGCGGCAGGTGCTTCCCTCCAACAGGGACCCGCCGCCGAATTACCGCCGAACAGCCCTTCCCCTTGGCCGTCCCAAGCACCTGCTTGCTGGGCTGGTGCCTGGAGCCAGCCCTGTATATATCATATATATACCCTGTCTATTAAAATATTTTTCACTATCCTATCTTATGCATACTTCAATTAACGGAATTTTTAATGATGTTCATGTATAGTGATCACAACTCATTTTTAGTCAGGCTTTAGCCCTTCATCTGCTCTGAGCCCCCTCCTTCCTGCCTTATCTTACTTTATTTCACTGATACTGTTGCTGACTCTCTCCATGGTTTACTCTCCTCCGCTTGATTCTTTTGGCCTTCTCCCATTGCAAGATCCATCCTGCCAACCCTGATTCCTGGCTCACCCCCAATATATGCCTCTTCACTTCCTGCTCTTATGCTGCAGTGTTATTGGTAGAAATCCTATGGCCAGGCTGACTTCCTCTACTACGAATTCATTCTCTTCCCTTCCAGTTCTGCCATCTTCCTAATAAGCAATTCTACTTTTCCAACTTAATTGAATCCCATATCCTTAATCCCAGACACCTTTTTGTCATCTTTGATGCAGTCCTCAAATCTTCCCCTCCTCCTGTCTCCACTTCTCTCTCAACACAGGTTCTTGCTGATTTCTTCCAAGAAAAAGTTGATAAAAAACACCATGACCTTCCCCCTCCCACTGCCGCTTCTTCCCTTCTTCCTTTCCCTCCTGCAACTCTCTCCTCCTTTTCCGGTCACAGACACAGATGTTTCTCATCTGCTCCCCTCTCTAACTTCTCCATTTGCTCCCATTACCCCATCCCGTCTCTTGATCACCCTTGTGTCTATTCTCATCCTCTCACTCTCCTCTAGCTCTTTCTATTCGTATTACAAGTGCACAGTAGTCCCTCCCATCTTAAAAAAAAATCCCCCAAACACCCCTGAGCCCACTTGCCTCTCCAGAAACTGCCCCAGCCTCCCTTCTGCCTTACATCTCTAAGTCCCCCATTCTCTTGTCCTGCTACACCTTACGTCTGAGTAATAATAATAATACATGGAGATATATCTATCTCATAGAACTGGAAGGGACCTCAAAAGGTCATTGAGTCCAGCCCCCTGCCTTCACTAGCAGGACCAAGTACTGATTTTTGCCCCAGATCCCTAAGTGGCCTCCTCAAGGATCCCTCCCCCCTAACTTATTCACAAATTCAACTACCATCTCTATGCTGGTGACTCACAGATCTACCACTCTGCTGCAGACCTATCTCCTTCTGCCCAAACTAAAATCTCAGCCTCTCACTCTGATATGTCCTATCTAGTGGGAGTCTAGCTATCAGGTCAAGTACAACATGGCTAAACAGTACTTTTAATCTTTCCCCCAAAAGCTCTACCCACTACCTCCTTTTAGGATCACTACAGACACTAGTTGCTCAGGACCATTATCCATGCATCATCTTCAACTTGGATCTCTTTCTCTAAGTGCCCACACCCAAGCTATCTGTAAATCTTGCAGATTCCTTCTGAACAACATCTTTAAGATATGGCCTCTGCTATCCATCCATACAGTTAAAAATTTCGTCCGGCCTCTCATCATCTCTCGTCTCAATTACTGCAACATCCTTTTCTCTGGGCTTGACACTGTAATCTTACCCTACTCATATCCATTCAAAATACTGCTACAAAGATCATTTCCCAAGCCCATCACATTGACGATGTCATCCCTCTCTTTGCATCCTTTACTGGTTCCCCCTTTCTCAGTTGCATCAAATATAAGCTACTTCTCTTCACTTTCTAGGATCTTCACAGCCTATCTCCCCAATATATCATCGCTCTTTCACTACTGAGATGTTGACTCTTATGTCCAATCAGCCCTGTATGTACATCAGCAAATGTATGTCCTCACGTACGTATACTATGGTAACTCGGGGGATAAGTATCACATACCAATTTTCACATGCCAGCCTCCATTTTCAAGCAAGCACCTTTGTGTTTTCTGCCATGCTGCCCCTCATGCTTGGGAGGAGCTCCCAATAAGCAGGGGGGCCAGTGGGGGGGGGGGGGCAAGTGGGGCAATTTGCCCAGGCCCCAGGCGCTGCAGGGGCCCCCACGAGAATATAGTATTCTATAGTATTGCAACTTCTTTTTATGGAAGGGGCCCCCAAAATTGCTTTGCCCCAGGCCCCCTGAATCCTCTGGGTGGCCCTGCCAATAAGCATCTACAAAACTACCTTATTATCCTTCTTCACAACCCTCCTTAAAATTCTCCTTTTCTGTGATGCCTACAAAAAACTTGAAAACACAGTTAAGCTACTAGTGTGTGGAGATGCCACTGCCAGTCATGCTGACTAATATTCTCTCCTTGTTTCCTTGAACTCCCCCATGTGTCTGTCCGTACCACCTGCTGTTTCCTGTTCTATACAGACTGTAAGCTCTTTTGGTTCTGTGTTTGCACAGGGCCTAGTACAAGGGGTCGTGGTCCATGGCCAGGGCTCTTGAGCATTAACACAAATCATCATCAATGGATTCAGTTTTGTGTCTACAAATAAATGTGGATCCAAAATCGGCAAGCACAAACCAAAGCAGTTTGATATCTAACTCCCTGTTTGTGCCCATTTTGTAGTGTCTAAGAGGCTATCGTATAGAATGTAGTATAAAAATATTATGCTCAAATCATATAAAATGCCTACAAATTAAAATAAAAACTGTTTAAAAAGTGATTTACACTCTCTTAAATGAAGCATTTAATAACTCTATAGTTACAACAATAATACAATCTCTAAATATCTTTGGAGTTCCTATAATAAACCAAGCATGCAGAAACTCTAGAATTATAAAAGAATAAGTATAGAGTTGCTATAATAAGTTAAGCAACTTGCAGCTGTATGGTTATTGTACTAAAGGAAGGTGTTCTATCATAGCTTTATTGCAAAGTCACTATTTTTTATACATTTTTCTAGATAGATAGGTCTATTGGGTTACTCCATTAAGAAAATTATTTTCATGAAAAGCATCTAATTTTCTTCCTGAATCATTTACAATAACTGACACAACTACTGATAAGCATCATGATTACCGACTAAATATGGCTCTTTAAATCTTAATTCTTTAGTTGATACATTTTTGCCACTTAGAACATTATTTAGATTATTTAAGTTGATCACAGTTTTGTTGAAGAACAATAAACCTTTCTTGGTACAGAATGTAATTATGCCTTCCTCTTCTGTGAGTTTCTGTTAATTATGTAATGAGTAATTAAAGATTAATAAGAAAGATATTCTGAACTAACTGCCTGTTATCTGTTAAAATATAGTAAGTGCTTGGATATTTAGGGACTATTTAGTCATTTTACATACAAAAGATCTGCATCTTACTGGGGACATTTTGTACTACATAAAGTGCACTTGCTTGTACCTGAATAAACTCTTCAGCATATATTGAATTAACAGTTTTAAAAAAATCCTAGGTTTGATATATTATGATACTAACATAAAGCATTTCTAAAGCTATCAGCAAGGAACATGTATAAGCTATAAGCCAAGGGCAGCCACAATATACAAGTTGAAAAGGCAGCTAACTTTTAGTGCCTGTTCCTGACACCCTTACTCACATGAGTAGTCCCTTTGTGTTTAAGGGTTGCAGAATTAGGCTCTTACCTTGTAATTAAAAAAGTTACTGTGCCGTGGAAAATTAACTGCCACATCACACAGAAATAATGACAGCTGTTAATGATTTAATGTATCATCTTTAGTAACACTGATAATGCATCTCATCAGCTTAGCTTTGCTGCACCCATTCTATTCCTTGCAAAATAATGTCATATCACAAGATCATATCGGAAACTGACCTAGGGTATATAGTAAATGTATGTCCTCACGTACGTATACTATGGTAACTTGGGGGATAAGTATCACATACCAATTTTCACATATAATTTTGCAGACCATCAAAGGATGGTGGTGGTGAGTAACATGTGAATTGCCATATTTGCCATTATTTTGTTGCTGCTTTAAAAGTACAGAAAAACAATGGCTATTAGGAATAAAAGTGAAATGAGACCCACAGTGATAATATGCAGATCAAGATGACACAGTGCAGTGAGTTCTGCATGTTGCTTTACTTGCTTCATGACTTTTCTGCTGATGCAGCCAGCAGTTCGGGAACTCAGTTGGCTTGGGGGCTAAACACCACCCCTCAGATCTCAGACTGAAAACTTTAGGGTATCTTTGTAAACTTGATGCGAGTATGTTGCAGTCTTAACAAAGGGGCTCTGACACTACAAGCCTATTGTAACTTATTTTTATGTGCAAAGCATTCCTTAGCTTTCACTCTACTACGGAAAACAGAGAAAAATGCATCTATTGGGTGGAGGGGAAAGCTGAACATACAGATTGCATTAAAAAGCTGCATAAAGTCACACACCAGAGCTGTGCTGGCTGCAACTCAGGCAATCACATTAGGTTATTATGGCAGAGATTATTGCAACTCCCAGAATGACATACAGAAAACTCTGCAGTCTGACACAGAAAGTAGTCATGTTGGGATCAAAGAGGGAATATGTCCAGAGAATTTTCAATATGTTAAATGAAAGCAAGGAATAAAGTTGCTTTGGAAGAAATGCAAAGAGTCTGTCCAATTACTGAGGTTCAGTGAAATAGCACGCCATTACACAGTCCTCGATACCTGTCCTCTAAATTCAGTTTATTGGTGTACATGGCAGGATGTAGAATATGACAAAGAATACAACACAAAACAATTAATTAGAAAAAGAAGGGAAGAAAAATACAGAGAAACTCACAGCAATTATGTTGAAAAAGTCATCATCTCCAAGGGTATCCAAAATAGATGATACGGTTTGCTTAGCAATTGTCAGACGGAGTCCTTTCATGCTGCCACTGACATCAACTAAAATAACCACGTCTTTTGGAGAAGTAGCTGCCTGTATGTACCTAGACCAAGAAGCAAAATGCAGACTGATATTATATTTTTTTATATTTCTTAAAAACACATTGGTGGTTGACTGTTACCTACCATTTTCGATTTCTGCAGTCAAATGCAATAACTCCATTCTCATCTGGTTCCCATTTAATTCCTGTTTAAAAAAAAAAGATTAGATTACAATATATCAGAATGTTCATAATACGTATCTTTGCTACTGGTGAAAGTAGCATTTAAAGGATTCTAATATTTTATTGATTGAGCAGACATGCTTAAATATCACATACAAAGAACTATAGCAGTTGCTGGTCACTGCAATAGCTAACGCTGGAAAAATACTTTAACAAAATAGGACCATGGGAAATACAATCATCTTTCTCAGCTGCTTTCAGCCCATGGCAGGGTGAAGGCTGCTTCACCACTGTTCATCATAGTAAAGAATGTGTCTAGAGCCTTGCTATGCTTAGCCATGGTAGTTGGCAAGAGTGTGATGATGCTAATCAAGTCCATTTCCCCACTACTCTTTCTACCATGACTGAACTTGCCAGGGACTGTCATGCTTGATGGCATCACTCACAGGTTGTGTTTCAGACATTTTGCCACAGATCACTTGACTATGATGAGGTAATGTTTCTGACCCATGGGTCAGAGGAAATATAATACTAGCTTTCAAATAAAGAACATCAACAGGCCAGTCCCCCCTGTTTTTAAATCAACATATTTCTGGACTTGCATTCAATCCATAGCACAATAAAGGATCCTCTAAAATAACAATGCTAGAATTTCCACTATTGAAATGTCAAGGATCTTAAGGCCTGAACTATAATCTAAAACCTATATAGAGAGATGTGTCAGTCATCAGCCAACCACATACTTATATACAAACATTGAAGACTTTAGGCTCCAGAAAACAGCCTCTAACCAATCAACTAAAAGAGCAGTTTCACTAGTGGCCTGATCTTGAATTAGGGAAGTCAATGGGAGCTTTGTCATTGAAATTAATGGGAGCAGGATCTGGTGCTATGCAAGAGCAGAGTGTTATGTAAGAGCCTGTATTCTGTTGTAGTTTAATGGGTGTTAATCACTGTATACTTAAAACAATCTTTTGAGATAATCAGATGGCATCAGAAAGAAGATGCCAAGAAAGTGCAAAATAAAAAAAGGAATGAATGAAGAGGAAATATTGCATTTGTAGACAGAGCAGAATACCCAAGCGGAGTACTATCTGAATGATCTGAAGGGTGAATTCTCTTCTTTTATCTTCTCACACTATTTCAGGTTAAGAAATTACTTATCTTTTTGTGCCTCATGTAATGTTTTTCAAGTAGAGAGATAGCCAGAGACACAGAAACATCCTAAGTGTGTCCCTAAGCATTTTTTTAATGCCTTGAAACTTATAGGAACGTTTTTCATGCCTTACAGCAAAGGCAATTCTCGTCTCTATTAACTTACAGAGAAGGTATTTGAAACCATGTCATCTGATATGTGGAACTTGACATGATTTCTGGTTTTCTGCTTTATGTCCCGTTTTTATCTCACCCCAGGGAGAGATGAGTCTCAAAGCACCAGGGAGAGGCACCCCTTAAGTCAGGGGCGGGCAAACTTTTTGGCCCGAGGCCCGCATCGGGTTTCAGAAATTGTATGGCGGGCCGGTTAGGGAAGGCTGTGCCTTCCCAAACAGCCAGGTGTGGCCCGGCCCCCGCCCCCTATTTGACCCCACAAACTCTTCTTGCCCCCTGACACCCACCCAGGACTCCTGCCCCATCCAATCTCCCCTGTTCTGTGACAGCCCCCCCGGGACCCCTGCCCCATTCACCCCCCTGCTCCCTGTCCCCTGACTGCCCCAGTAACCCCCGCCCTTGACTGCCCTCTGCTGCCCCATCCAACCTCTCCTCTCATTCCTGACTGCCCCCCCGGGACCCTGTCCCATCCAACCACCCCTCCTTCCTGACTGCCCCCCTGGGACCCCTGCCCCCTCCAACCACCCCTTCTCCCTGTCCCCTGACTGCCCCCGAAACCCCTGCCCCTGACTGCCCCCTGCTGCCCCATCCAACCCCCCCTTACTGACTGCCCCCCCGGGACCCCTGCCCATCCAACCACCCCTTCTCCCTGTCCCCTGACTGCCCCCAGAACCCCTGCCCCTGACTGCCCCCCGCTGCCACATCCAGCCCCCCCTCCTTCCTGACTGCCCCCCTGGGACCCTGCCCCCATTCAACCCCCGTTCCCTGCCCTCTGACCACCCCACCCCCTGACCACCCTCCGAACACCCCTGCCCTCGATCCAACCCCCCCACTCCCTGCCCCCTTACCGCGCTGCCTGGAGCACTGGTGGCTGGTGGCGCTACAGCCAGGCCACCCAGCGGGAGCCAGCCACACACTGCGCAGCACAGAGCACCGGATCAGGCTGGGATCTGCAGCTGCGCTGCCCCAGGAGCTTGTAGCTCCGCCGCCCAGAGCATTGCGCGGCGGCGGAGGGAGCTGAGGCTGCGGGGGAGGGGCCAGGGGCTAGCCTCCCGGGACAGGAGCTCAGGGGCCGGGCAGGAGGGTCCCGCAGGCCGGATGTGGCCCACGGGCCGTAGTTTGCCCACCTCTGCTTTAAGTCATATGAATGAGGAAATTATTAGCATGGAAAATGCTAATTTAATTTGATTTAGCATAGAAATAAAGATGTGTAGTAATTACTTTTGCTTACCACAATATGAAACAGCTCTACTACTCCAAAATTAGCCTTTTTACATTATTGTTAGCTGTCTTAGTTCTATTTCTACAGTTGCAATGTTGGCATAACTTCTGCCTGAAGTCACATTTTCATAATTCCCAAGCAAAATTAAAACTTCATTTTTTATTAAAAATTAAAATCCAGCAGAATTAAATATCTCATATGATACAGCACTATGCAGAAAAATGCCCCACGGGTCTTACCTGTTCTAACCAAGAAACATAAGTATACCTATAATTCTGCAAACTTTCCCCCCCACTTTGTTACATGTCTGTGCTAGCATGCATGCATGTACAGCATTTGCTAGAACCAGTGATATCTCATCTTGAAATTATGCCAACTCGCTCTGAATTTCTACATGGACAAGATGCACAGTGAGAAAATGTAGGCCTTGCAAATAGGTTTGGAGTTTGAAATGGCAAAAATTGCAAGTACTGGCTCAATTTCTTTTGTAATTTACATTCAGTTGTATCAATTTCCTGGTTGTCATAATACAAGGAATTTGTAAACAGTAAGCGAAATGCACTAAATTGGGTAAATGTACAAAAACATGGTGTTTCAGTTTCAGGGTAATAACACCTGTATTCACCCTCGGTGCTCCCTCGAGGGCACCCACTTAAGGTTCCTGGCTCCCAAATGCCATCTCTCTTGGGTGGAGAACAGCTTTTCTCTCTCTCCTTCCCAGGGTTTTACGGCTGCACATCTCCCTGCCTTACACTGTGATATCCCCAGCAAGCCAGTATGCCTATAAGCCACCACCTGTGTTTTACTTTCTCTGCAAGGGTTATGAGCAGTGTATTGCCAGCAGTTACAAGATACCACACCACTCCTTCTAAGCAAGCACCTTTATTCTTAAGGTAACAGCATTACAGAAAAAGCATGTAAGAAACCAAAAGAAGTCCCTATACACATGTCAAAAGTGTACCAGAGGTCACCCATTAGTCTTATGGGGCCCTAGTAAGTCAAAGTCTTTCCAACCCTTCTGCAGGGGTTGCACTGAAGAATCCTGGCCATACGTTGGATTAGAAAAAAGGCCCCAAGTCAGTTTAACCACAAGCTTTTTATGCCAAAAGCCTTTTCTTCGTCTGTTGGTCTCTGGAAAATCCAGTTTGAACTAGTATATGTGAGCCTCCCCAAAGGTGGGACCTCTCTAGAGGTGTTTAAAACCTAAGTGATTCACCTTAATCACCCCTCCACACACACCCTGGTTTTGGTTCTTGGAGAAGCTGTGATAATCATCCCGCATAGAACAGAACACAATCATACATTCAATCCCTGCCCCAGAGTGATGCATACACTTAATACAATATGTTCCCACAAAGATACTGCATGCATTTGCAATATATGTCACACCTGAATTGGGTAAATGTGCAAAAGCAAGTGACAATATATTTGCTGTTGGACTATTCCCAATTTTTTCACAATTACAAATATTAATTGGTGGGAAAGGGGATAAATATTAATAGCCCTTGCTTTTTTAAGAACTGCTCTGAGAACTCTAAATTAAGTTAATGGAATCTGTGGGTGCTTGCAAAATTCAGGACCTGCAACACTAATTTTTTCATGGAAACCTGTAGCAATATCACCTGTTCATTTTATTTTAATTAATATGCATACCTGGATACTGTCTAAAAAATCCCTTTGCACTTCCAAAGTACTGCCATATGAGAGAAGGGTCACGGTCAAAGTTATCGACAAACACCTTGTTTAAGGATTCTGACCAAAAGACTCCATTTACGATAGCTGGATCTGAAAAAATAAAGAAGAGTGACACTCAGTTGATAGAATCCCTTGCACCATATCATCTTTGGCTGATTCAGTATCTAAAACCATTGGTCTGCAAGTTCTAGCTCATAAGTCAAGTGCAGTCTCTACATGTGGCTCCTATGAAGAGCACAGTTTCAGTCAGTATTTCTCCAGGACTTTCTGGGTCTCAGCACCTGTTAGCTTGGTGTGTACGGGCCTCTGGAAACTATTTTCTCATTCCCTTCATTCCCAGCATTCAAGAGATGACCCAGAAAACACACCTACTCAAAAGAGAGAGAAAACTTCCTTCAGTAGCCAAGAGAGAAGGGTGAGGGGCAAATGCACTTCCTAGTCAAACTACCCTCCCAACATCTAGCAAGGTGTGGAGAGATGGGTGTGATGTTGTACTATAACATGATACTGCAACAAATGGACAATGGTGTTGAGTCATGATGATGCAATGTCATCATGTATTAATGCAACATGACAACACAAATATTGGATAAAGTGGCAGGAAATCATGATGGGATTATTTTGTCTCTCTCTAACATTCCATTTCTTAATAAAGTTGCTTTGAAGCAGTTACAGGCATACTTACAAACACTTTCAACACTATTTATGTATTTTACCTAATGGAAACGTATACATAGGTGTAGAAGATTCAATATATACATCACTAATCTGTGTAAGAGTTCCAAGACATACTTTATAGGTGAGAGTTAAATGTGTTAATTAGAATATATAACAGGAAGGGTCACATCACTATTACTGAATAAATGTACCGTAAGGGTAACAGATTATTAATTACTTTAACTCGTAATTTACACACTTTTAAGGCTTGGGATTTTTCATGATAATGTTATTGATGTATTCTGTATGAATGTTTTGTATTTAGTATGGTCACTTTAACTGTATGTTAAAAGTTTATTTGTGCGGATAACATACATAATAGCCCTGTCAAAAGACAGATTCTATTTCACCAGGTTGTTACTCTTACACACCAACACACCTCCTATCTTCGCTAAAATCTTTAGAGGGAGACCCTCTGCATAGTAGTATTTTTTTTTAGTACAATGGAGTCTAATGTATGTTTTACTTTATAATAATATATATTATTCAGCATGCACATTAGAAAGTGAAGTGCCTTTCATTTCCTGCTGGAGTATGTAAGCGTATTGTGATAAACAAACAAATGCATAGCAAACACAGCATAGCACTAACTACTATATGAAAAAACATGGAGCTTGGATTTTCCAACACTGATTGACCTTTTTTTTTTTATTCCCATAAACAGAATAGTACATGAAAGCAAACTAAAACTCTCCATGTGAGAAGATTTTTTTTTCTATTACGTTTGTTTTTTCTTTTAATACAGCATAGTATATTCAACCAGTAACACTTAAAATCCTAAGACACCCTAGTACTTTTTGTATGCTGTAAAGTGGTTATTTGTCATAAAAATGACAAAGCAAAATTGAATTAATATATTTGAAAGCCAAGTTTTTTGAGCTCGATATCACATGTGGTTGTGAAATGAGACATGATAAAGAAAGACACTCTATATTCCTAATACAACCTGCACCTAAAGGCAATGGTTTCAAAAAGAAAAAACAAAGCTAACTTAAAATCTGAGTTGTAGTATTGTTTTTAAAGGCATGAACACACACACAACTTGTTCAAGTATTTGAAAGAACACTTCCACTAGAAAAATAAAGCTAACTTAAATCAGAGCTGTAATTAAAAAAAAAAAAAAGCACATACAACTACCCACTTGTTCAAGTGTTTCAGATAATGCTTCCACAGACTTGTAAAATAATGGCACTCTGCATTGATTTCAGAAGATTGCTTAGAATGTGATTTTAATGGAGTGGAAAAAAGGTGAATTGTTTTCTATCCTTACATTCATCAAAGAAAAACACCAGGAGAAAAAGGGAAATGTCTCAGCTACACATCTTTGAACTCTGCATTCATCTAAATATTTGGGTTTACATAGACGGGCTGTTGAAAAAGCAAGCTCAACAAAGCAGATTTTGTTTTAAAAACATGTCTAGTGGAGTTAAATTTAGTCCTAGAAAATGAAATATTATATTATATATAATATCAAAACCTGTCAAACTAGAGACATACCAAACACAAATTTGAGTTCTCTCCAACAAATCTACTATATGAAAGTAAACCCATGTCACTATACAATGTTGGTGTTGCCTAAAGGGCATTATACTGTACAGCAGAAAACCTCAGGTGTTTGCGAGTTTACAGTTACTCCAATAAGTTTCCCTGAAACACCATGGCCTGAAATTCAGAATCATTCTTGCCTAACCTACAAAAATAAAACATCAATTTGGAGAAATACGATCCTAATCTAATAAGAAAGCAAACCTTGTGTTCAGTCCTAATACGGCATTTAGTGATTAGATGACAAAAGTGACGTGTTAAAATCTCAGCCATGTTCTCACCCCACCATATAGCCCAACACTATCTGAATATTGTGATTCTAATCCCATTGAAACCATGCTAGCTCTGTTGGAGGAGCCAGATTACTATAAAACAGCACAGCTGTTTCAATGACTCATTGCAGCAGTAGTATAGCTAAGGTGGTCAGGAGTTCAAATCTCACTTGAAACACAACATTTAGTTTCAGTTCTTTAGAGTTTATTTCCTTTTCTATGAGCATTTTAAGGGAGATCTCCTCTTCAGAGGGCATGCAAAGCGCCTGCTCTCAACTTGGCACCTGAGCTCCTTCATGGTCCTTCCTTCAACAGGAAGAACTAATAACCAATCTGAGGTCGGACATCACTGCTTTATGACTCTTAATTTTAAAGGCATTTTGGGGCTTCCTCACAATTTACATCCACGATTTCATGCCAGAAACATGACATCATACAATTTCAATGGTTCACCAGATTTCTTCTATCCTGCATTCCTCAGAGACCCCAAAATCTTATTGCTTGTCTCCACCCTATCCCAAAGGCTTCACATCACACCACCACTCATTCCAGCAGAATAAAACTCAACACAGCTTCATTTGGAGTCTATATGAGCTCAAGTTCAACATATGGGAGGCCATTTTCTTGCCACCAGACAACTTTACTTGCCCAGGCTGCAAAGTTTCAGTGTTATAATATGAAACCCTGAGAGTAAGTATTTGAAAAATTATTTTAAAATAAACAACACTGCAGATAGCAAGTACCAAGGGAAAGTGATGTTTATAAATTAAGACATATTGAAATATCCATGCTTGTAACTATAGATTGCTTAAGGATGAGCTAACAATAAGTAATCGCTGTAATGAGAGAGAGAGAGAGAGAGAGAGAGAGAGAGAGAGAGTGTGTGTGTGTGTGTGTGTATTGCCACAAACCAGGAAATTCTGATACAACAGGGAAAATTTTACCCACACATGCCTGTTTTAGCATATTTTCTGCATTACATTAATATCAATAATCACAACACATCCAAAGGCTGATCACTTAAAAGCATTAATCCAGTGACCCTGAAACTAATCAGAAACGGAGAGGTGCATTAAGCAGGGCATTTTAAGTAAGAGGCAACAATTAAAAATCTACCATGCCCTTTAAAAGACAATCAGCTCCTTTAAAATGAATGCTAGATTGTCGAGAGAGGATTTACTACCTTCCTGCATGTTGCACTTTCATTATGCTGGCTGTACTGTTAGCAACACTCTGAGAGTGACCTGAAGGTGACTCTTTATACATCAGCCACTCTTATTTGGAAACATATTAGGCCAGACTCTCTTCAGCCCTTTCAGTGATGGGCAAGGAAAAGTGAGGTGCAGAAAACTTACCTGCACTATGCCCCTCAATCAAGTCTCTACATTCCACTGAGCACAGTACTCCTGAAGTGCTAGCAACTGTTAAGAGGCCAAGAAGAGAAGGGGCAAAAGATCAGAGCTGCAGGCATGCTCCCTTCATGTGCTGAGAACTCTGGGAGTTGTGCTGTGGACATAATGCCTTTACAGTACTCCTGATGGCATGGCTACACGCCACCCTCAAGGCAGGGCTGTGACTATAAACTAGAGATCCACCGCTTATAACGGGCATGTTCATGACTTTGCCAGCTAGCACACCTTACTCATAAACTAGGAGCACCCAGGTCCCAACATGGTTGCTGTGTATTCATTGGTATTTGGACCAGCTTCTCTCTGTGAGAGTGCCACCCAAACTACAACTGAGATCCATTCGAAATTTCATGGCACATCTTCTAATGGTACATACGTTAGACCTGTTGTGCTAGCCAAATTCCAATTCTGGTAACTACATTCTGCCAAAACAGTATTTTCCACTGCCTGTCCTGTTGTGTATTGCTGCCGTGTGCTGTTTGCATCCCCCAAAATACACCTCTACCTCGATATAACGCTGTCCTCGGGAGCCAAAAAATCTTACCACGTTATAAGTGAAACTGTGTTATATCGAACTTGCTTTGATCCACCGGAGTGTGCAGCCCCCCCCCCCCCCCCCCGGGGGGCACTGCTTTACCGCGTTATATCCGAATTCGTGTTATATCGGGTCGCGTTATATCGGGCTAGAGGTGTAGCTACATTTCAATATTGGGTAACGAGATTCTTTTGAATATTTGGGGGATGAAAAGCTGTATGTAAACAAAAAATCATTACATGATGCTATAAGGCAAACTCAAAAACTATAAATGTAAATATCTTCTGCCAGAATACTTTAAACATAGATCCTATTTTTGTTTTGCAAAGACATGTCCTGGCAATAACCTCTAAAATAAAATTAAAACATTCTTTTATTCTCCCATCTTCTACTCTGGCTGGCTTGCAGATATGTATGATTTTGTTCTATTGCCATTTGTGTAGCTGCTATCAGTTTTTTTTATTGATATTTAATATAAACACAGCCCCGAGGCAAACAGGTACATTGACAGGAATCTGAAATATAATTGCCAAGGAACAGTACAAATGCATGTAGCAATTAAGTAGGTGTCACAGACATTATTGACCCTAAGAAGTAGGGCTGAATGCTCAGCAAAGACAAGCAAGATGTGCCAGCTGAAAGAATGCACCAAAATGGAATGCACAGAATGAAGAGGAAGACTGGCACTGGAATAAGAAACATTTTATTCACATGGTTCACAAGAAATTCACATGCACAGGGAAATAGGTAAGATAGTTCTATGATAAGAGGCTAATATTTACATTTTAAATAGTGTATTTTGCATTCTAGTTATTTCAGCAAGCTTCAAAATAATATATTTGATACTGATGGTGAAGTGCAATGACTCTGAAGGAAATACAATATTGTTGTTCCCACAATGTTTTGGGCAATCTGTCTCATTACTGAGAGTGAGTATTAATCAAGATAATAGGTTTAAAATTGTATTCAATAGGTGATGTGATCTTTAAATTCTGCCTGAACAGCTTCCAGAGACATACAAAAGGTTCTCTCCCTGTAATGTCTGCCCTGAAGGACAACAACTCCAACACTGCAGAGCAATGTACAGTACCAATACTGCAGCTCAGTGTCAGTACTGCATATAAGACCAAGTGATAGTACGAGACTTAAAATCCAACACACTTGTAGCTCAAAAGGTGACAGAACTGCCAGCTAAGCCATGCTGACACTGACAACATATTTAGTCTGATGATGTTTTAAAAATAACAGAAACCAATCACATCACCAGTATAATGATTTTTCTAGCTGGCACTTAAAATAGTGCTTTGTATCTTCAGAGCACTGTCCAAAAAATAAAAAATAAATCCTTCACAATGCCCCTCTGATGTAGTTAAGTAACACCCAGTGTCACAGGAGCCTGAGAGCCTGTAATGACATTAAAATAGAATTTGCTCCTGAACACAGAAAATCTTGAACTACTCTAAACATTCTGAAATATGATAAATTAATACATTTTTATGTAATTGTGTGCACATACAATGCACCTTTCATCTGAGGATCTCAAAGTGCTTTACAAACGTATATGAAGTCTCAACACCCCTGCAAGATAGGTAAAGGGTATCACCCCACACTACACCGGGGTGCAGCTTATCTCTGGGGTGCATGGTAACAGACAACAGCGTAAGACAGGAAGTGGTGAATACCATATCTATTTGAAAGTAGAGGAGGTATTTAGACATTTACAAATGAATTACCCAAGTTGGAATACAGCCATAGTGTGCTCATTTTTATGAAAAGTTCATGGAATTTTTAAATTACCACGGTGGTCTAGATCTCAGTTTTATTTCTCATTCAAAAGACACCATTCCCAGCTGTAAAGTTCTCCCTAACACCATGCTGGGGCACTGTCTCAGAGAAAAGCTTGCCGCCTAATGAATTATAAAGAATACTTTCTGCAACACTTGGGGGTACCCTGGAGGTCTCCAATCCAACTGCTGACCTCTTTTAACCCTTTTTAGCTTGTGAGATGTAGTAGGATCACAGCATAAGGTAAGATGATGTCAGGCAACAGGCCAGTTTCATATTTTCTGAGAAATATAGAACAGATGTTTATATTATTGTAGGAATACTAACAGAAGGATAGCAATACTGAAAGACAGGTACAGTACATGCTTCTAAGAAAATGCATCACCACAGAGCTCTAGAAGGCCAAGGTCTGATTGAGGCAAAGGGAAGAACGATGACTAATGCAGCGCTCCAGATAGGAAAGGAAAGGAAAAGTACAACTCTCAACTCACAATAACCAACAAACTGAATGAATAGGAGCCCAACATAAATGCAGCAAGTTCATCATAGAAGCAAATCCAGACTCAGAAACTAAAAGAATATGAAGAGTCAATTCTGACACACAGGAAATGCTTGAACATGTTTCCAACAAACTGGATGGAACTGCATCTATCATCGACCAAGTATCAGAGGGGTAGCCGTGTTAGTCTGGATCTGTAAAAAGCGACTCAGTCTAGAAGTCTAGAATCAGTCTAGACCGATTCTTGCCTGCATATTTATACCTGCCCCTGGAAATTTCCACCACATGCATCTGACGAAGTCGGTATTCACCCACAAAAGCTTATGCTCCAATACATCTGTTAGTCTATAAGGTGCCACAGGACTCTTTGTCGCTTTATCATCGACCAGGAAATCTAAAACTATGCTGGTGGCATGGGAGGAAAAGGTGCTTGACAGACAATACAGGAAGCCAGTAGAACATACTGCAAATTATAGCAAAAGAAAGGAAATGTCAATGCTACTAAATGAAATCAACCATGCCATAAAATATTTAACGTACAACATACCAAAAGAGAGTTATAGCTCAGCTGCTGTCCAAATGATATATGACAAGGATAAGGTGCAGCCTTGGAAACCAAAGCTAAGCTCATAGAAACTGCTCAAGGACAAACCTGTGTACAGATCTTTTCTGTAAGTGTTTTAAAAGCAAGCAGAAGTAACCACATTAAGAAAAAAAACAAGCCCATTGTAAAGCAAGTGCCTGATCATTATTGTTAAGTTATTCAATAGGAAAATACCATGTGTACTATGAATGGGGACTATGCATATACTGTAGGGTATGTTGGAGCCTTTAAAAAAAAAAAAGAGAGAGAGAGAGACTTTTTGTTCCTTTTGCTAAAACGTATTAGGATCATATAGGGCTACAGTCAAATACCAAGCCTCTACCAATACACATAAGAATATATCAACACAAGTGTGGTTGTGTGAATCTGGGTGAGACACAGATCAGACAGACACAATGTTGTCTATCCTCAGACTGTTGACTGTGACAAATCACTATCTTATCTCCACAATTCACTTGTCCCACAACCTGCCAATAGCTATGGTGCTTCTTTAAAGGCCCTATTCAGCACTTCTTACCTAGGCAAAGCTCCCACTGCCTTCAACGGAGGTTCTGCCTGAGTGAAATGTGGTTAGAACAAGCTTTTCGGATATGAAAGTGTTCGGCTGCTTAAAAACCTCTACAACGACTAATAAAACATATGGAACTATAATACAAATGGACAAGTGCACCTTGGGATGAATACATTATGGATTCAGAATTATGGATTCTAAAACACTAATTGCTCCTTTTGAAATCTGGCAAATAAAAACCATAAGAAAGAAACACAGATAAACAAAGTGCAGACAGTGTAAAATGCCTTTGTAGGTTTTCAGACAAACAGTATTCCTAAATGTTTTATGTTCTAGCCAAGTATACTAATACTAGACCAAAAGAGCGTGCTTTCTCTCTCTGCCTCACACTCCTGTCACGGTTGTTCTTTCACACCATACAGATCCAAAAAAATCAAAGTGAGGTCTGTGTTATGTAGCAAGATGGAGAGGCAAACAATTACTGTATTCTAAAATAATAGAAAAAAAATGAAGAAAATGCATCTTAGAATAAATGTGTATGTATCTTTCTGTAACTATCTTTTCCACTTCCCTGTAAACAAAAGCTACAATTGTTACATTTGTCCTACAACCATTTGAACAAATGTCTGGGCATATCGAATCCTGATGGGTGTCAGAAACACAGAGATATTATATCACTTACCACCTAAGTGTGGAGATTTAGACTACTTTCTAAATATACAGTTCAGAGGGGAAAATGGTGCCTAGAAAAATCTTTTTTTCAATCCAGTCAAAAACTTTTGTATAACTATAGAGTCATGAGTTTGTTTTTGATTAATCCATTGTATGTCTGCTTCTATGGTGGGTGGCATGGGGGCTTGATTTGTTTCTCCTCTTATTTAAATCAATAATAGGCCAAATCCAGTTTGCTTATTCAGACTGAAGCAAATGGAACTACACAAATGAGTAGGGCCAACAGAATTTAAAATACAATCCGTTTTCTGTATACACCACCATATTCATTTTTGTTGATGCTGCAATCGAGAAAGGCGCAGATGGCTTGCACAAGTGTTTTATTATTTAGAAGCGATAACTGTGTGAGCCCACTAAGCTCGCTTCCCCCCCAACTCAAAAAGAGGTTGACTCATGACTTTTACCTTATTTTTACATCTACTCTTAATCCTGTCTAGTGATCATTTACAATTTTTCACTTTATTCCTCAGGTATTTGTCTTACTCATTTTTTGTTTCTTTGTTTTTCCTGTAGAATGTACCTAACATGTAAAATGAGCAGTTTCAGAACTGAATGATAGACCAAAGAGTGCAAATTTTGCTATCAGTTATACTAGTATAACTTTCATTGAAGACGGTAGGGTTGCATGGGAGTAATGGAGGGCAACATTTGGCCTAGTATTATAAACCCAGAAACACTGTCCATGGAGAAATTAAAAAAAAATACATTCAGAGCTAGAGTCTTACTCACAATGTGTGTCTGGACAGGAGACTTAGGATGTAACAGCCCCTTTTACACAGTTATGTGGGCTACCCAGATAATAGGTCCAGGTGCAAAGGAGTAAGCAGGGCAATGTGGCCACTTACTCCCTTCAGAGAGCAGATGGAGCATTGGTTCCAGAATAGCTACTAAGTGAACAGAGTAGTTAAAGAAGCAAGGCAAGTTGGTGGTAATCCACTGATGGTATAGGCCAGTGGTGAGTAACTGCCCCCCAAAACCTGGGAGCAAGGAGGAAGTATGGGAAGAACTACCACTAAGATGTCTCCCTAAGTCAAAATGACTCTAGGGGATATGCCGGAAGTAGTGAATGTAGCTATCACACCATCCTTTCCTCATGGCTGTGCCAAAGGTCAGACTCTAGCCCTAAATAACTAAACAAGAGCAGCTGAATCAAGAAGTGTTAAAGAGTAGGGACTTTTATAGAAAAAAAAGCATGTGACTACTTAGCTCATCTTTGACATCTAGTTGCTGTGGTGACATTCCTTCAGTACAGAGAACAAACAACTGGGAAGCTAATGTCATTTGCAAGAACAAAGCAGTGATCGTAAGAAAGACTGGAAATAGGATCTGACACACAGGATTTGAGCAAAGCCAGATGCAACCAGCAGAGAATTCTGTGCATCTTTGTACCACAGCCAGTCAGAATTAAAAGAAAGAAATGTGGGATGATAGGAAACTCTCTGCAATCTTGATTAAATCTGTAGGTATAAGGAAGGTCTTTTCAAGGAATGAACAATGGAAGTGCTTTAACATGGGAACTCCACCACCAGCAATCACACACATCTTTATCTGAGCAGAGACTGCAGTTGGTAAAGCCAGAATGGTGGGAAACTGTGGATAGGGAGGCCATTACATGACACAATGGACCAGAGTTGCAGGAAATTAGGATTGAAAGCAGGGTAAAAGTGATTGGAAATAGCAGTGCTACAGAGAATACTGTTCTCCTGAATCAGACTGAAGAGCTACCAGCACTTCTGATAAAACCAAGTTACCTGCCTTTAAAAAGAAAGTTTTTATCTGAAAGTGTGAACATACCACAGTACTTCCTGTTCTGACCTGTGCTTGGATTTTGGAGAGACAGGCAAACTGGACAGAGGGGCCTATTTAGCTGGCTGCAGTAATCAAGAAAGACACTTTGGCAAAGATCCAAAGAAAAAGCCCATAAGATAGGGCTGGCAGGGTGGACACCAGAACCTCTGATGAACAAGGTGCTTTGAATATTCTGGACTTTGAAAACAATACTAATATAAGAACTAACTAGGGAGCCAAAAACCAAACAGAAAAGAAATCTAGAAGAACAAGAATAACTACCCTGGCCTTCCCCATCCAAGCTGCATAAAAGTTCTCAACCAGTATCTCCCTTAGTCTATCATGCCCTTCCCGCTGTTGATATATGCCCTACAGAAACAAAGGAACATCAGGGTACAGAGGTATTAGGGTGTGCTTTTGCCTTCTTGTTCACTCTGGTTAGTTGAGATGATTTCAGACACGTGTGTGTAATTAGCTGAAGGCCGGAGTACCCAACTGCCTCATGAATGTGCCAAGCAACAGTTGACTGCTGATTGGCCAATGGAGATTCCAATTTACCTACATCTACATGAGGGATGATGATTGAGACTTTATAATTTTCAGAGAGACAGGAAGAAGAACAAAATATCATTGTACCAGTCGCTACCAGGAGAAGGGCTCTGACATGGAATACATTTTAGTTAAATCATCAAACTGAGATGCTATTCATGAGTTAGTAATTATGTTTTGCAATTCCCATTGAGTTATATGTTGATGTAGCCTTAAGTATCAGGTATTTTGCAAGAAAAGTGGAGGAAGTTTATAGATTATTCCCTTTATACTTATAAAATCTGTAATTTGTATTTCTATCAATGAAAGAAGTTCAACATTTCTATTTTTTGTACTTTGCTGCAGCTGTCTGCATTACTTGTATAGTTCAGGTATTACTATAACTTTGTTCCTGGTAGCACCCAAAGTGTGTGAGGCATTGTCCCAACAGAAAGAAGGCACAGACCCTGTCTAAGAGTTTACAATCTAAAGACAGAGTTTAGGAGGAGAGGTTTCAACATATAAATCCAGTGTTCATCAAGGTGGTACTTGGCCATATCTATTTTTAATAATCCCCAGCATGCCATATTTCCAACAGCATGTCCAAGAAAGATTATCAAGCATAGAAGTTAACAAAACTGCATACTACAGTGATAGGCAAGATTTTATTTCTCAATTTCACACCTTGCAGGAAGGGATTTTTACATATCTGCCAGTTGTAGATTATAATCTTTGTGCATCACTTGGAGAATGAATTTTTTTATTCTAATATTCTAGAAAATAGATAATTTTGGTTTGACAGCCACTTGGAAGGAGTTGATAGGAAGTATGACTGAATGATATTCATAGCTTCTTTTAAGTGGCAAATTGAAAAAACCTACTTAATCAAAAAATGGCTGTGGTTCATCACATTTCAATATCTTTTTGAGAAGGCTCTATTACACTTAGAAGATTTTTTTTCCTATGCAAGCAGAACTTTTGATTACGGCCTGCATTTATCAATTTGTAGTGAATAAACACGTCTTTTAGCATGCCATTGAACACCTTGCTATGGAAATGCCATTTGACATAGGTGATGTTCTCTTCCTGGGCTATAAAGAGTTCAAGGGAAAACTTAAATCTGATTCTGTAAAGTCCAAGTTTGCAATCCACAGTTGCCAAGTTTCTGGTGCTGAAAGAAGCAAACGGGTAAGTCATGGGTCTAATAGAAATGTGCATGTCCTGTAACAAACAGAAGCCAAGTTAGTTAACTAGTTGAGGGGCTGAACTTCAAAGAAGTGACTATTTGTATATATATATATATATATATATATATATATATATATATTTGTAATTCCTCAGTATCCAACTTATTTTATGTTGTATTCTGGTCCCTTAGTTAATCTCATGCATTGCACAGTAACATACTCTTTCCAAATTTGTGATGTAGATGTGATGACTATGAGTTCATTTCACATATGCCACCATTCAGTGTTCACAAGGTAACAACTTTCAGTGTTCTATTTCTGTATCCTTATGTAGTGCATAAAAATAAGTCCCACTGATCCTAATGGAAAGAGTGCATGCATATGGAGAGGAATGCAGAGCTTGTTTGATATTTTTGTTACTAAAATAATCAAGTTCAGAATTGCTCCAGGCCATATTGCATCCTCACCATTTTCACTTTTTTCATGGTGTTAAATGATGTGGTTGATCATGAGTGAAGATAGGAAATATCCACAAGCGAAGAGATAAAGCCCAGGAAAAGAATACTGAAGAAAGGGAATGTAAAATTGACTGTCATAAAAATGTTCAGAAGATACAAACTGGTTTAGTGTACTTTTAACATCCTGCAAGTGATACAGGATGGCAGAGACAAGGATGTGGCAAGGGAGACAGTATGGATGTTATATAGACAATCACGTCCCGCCTAGTGATCTGGAAGGTAGAGATAAATGCCCATTCCTGGACAAGAGCATCTTAAGCTTATATTGATGGCCAGACCAAATTGGCTGATGATATTGGAAGAATATCAGATATGGTATCTCCTCATGGAAAGCAGCAAACCTGGACAAAAACTAAATTAAATTACCACATCAGAAAATATAGAAGAACATTTTAAATTTACTTGTTCCTGTAACTTGTTTAGATTAGAGTCTGGCAAATGGATTTTTTAAAATCATTTTCACAAATGCTTTTATATAAATATATTGTTTATAGGAATTTGTTACTGTAATTGAGTCAAACTTACAACAGAAAGATTGTTGCTATTTAAATAAGTTTCCAGTCAATGGTATGTAACTAGTCTCAGTAAAATACCACCGTATTAGCTGGTACAGTTTGATTGGTTAGAGTTTGATTGGCTGTAATTAATCAGGACTTCTGAATCTTTTTCTCCACACTATTCAACATTTTATATTACATCCATGAGCCACATAGTTGTTAAAAAACTGACAGCACAGCTTCAGACTCTCAGCAACATATTGTTTGCCTTATGTTTGTCAGTTGAGTCAACATAAAGCATATCTCCTGTTGACAGAAATGCTTAGAAGTATTCATGGACTGTACCATCCATCATAGAAAAATACTCTGTAGTTATGGAAAGCACAGATAAAAATCGCTTCCTACACCCTGTAAAAGCTCAAACCAGCCTCTACATCAAAGAGGGATTTATTTAAAGAAAAATTAGGACTGCACTAAATTGCTACAGTATGGCGTCATTGTGCATCCTCCTCAAGGCAGTAGACCAATTCCCTGGATTCAGTAAATGCTGGATGGTTAATCAGACCAAACCGGATTTTTTCCCTCTTTTGATCAGTTTTATGAATTGTCCTGGATGCCACTGGAAGAAAGACAAGACACCAGAATGTGGTTTTAACTAGCCAGCAACTTTATTAACTTAACACATCTGGGTAACTATCCAGCAATAGCTAGATCAATGCAGGTCTTCCTTCCTTCTGTAATCCATACCACCTGAAGGAGGGCTATCCTCAGCTCCTCCCCCTCTATACCTCTTACTTGGTCCCATCGCCTTTCCCTCATACAAGGGTTGAGCGTATGGGGAAAGGCAGCCAGCACAAGACCCCAGCAAGGCTCAATATCCAGTCTTACTACTCTAACCCCAAGGCTGTGAAGAGGGAAGGAGCTGTTGCTCTCAGGTGCAGACAGCACTCCAGGGAGGGAAAAGGCCCCTGCCTTTGGGTGTGCAAGAGCCAATGGTCTTCCATTGCACCTTTCTATCCACTCAGTTAGCCAAGAAGTCCCTCTCCTCCCCTCCCCTAAGCCTACCAAGAAGCTGTGTGGCCATGAAGACAGGAGAAAGATGGGGGGACAATTCTTAAAGGGGGCCGAAGGTTTTCTCTTTACTGCTGGCTCAGACAAAGCCTACTCACCACTGAGGCTGCAGCGGTGAGGGTGGTGGCGGTACTTGTACACTCAAAGATTTCTTTTTCATTAAAAATGGTTACCCTGGCATTCAGAGAGTTGCTATATTTTAACTGGTAATTATTAAGGGTTTTAAATGATAACCTTTTATTTTACTTTTTCATCACTATATTCTGATCATTCTGGTGAGTTGAACTGTTCAACAATTCATATCTAATTGTTACTCGGAGAGAGCACCTTCTCCAATGAGATTCATTAATACTCATTTTCGGAGTGATAATAAGATTGGCATCAACTTGTCAATGGATTCCCCTGGATTATTTTTACTACCAGTAAATTTAGAAAACAAATACTAGGCTTGGATTTTCAAAGGCTCCAAAGAGAGGTAGGAGCCCAACTCTCACTGACTTCCAAACATTTGAAAATCCTACCCTAAATGGATTTGTAGTGAGATGCCATTTTGTAACCCAATGGTACCAGCATATTATTTTCTCTAAAATGATGAATTGTAATCAGTGATACTCCCAGGCAACTTTGCATAGATGCCAC
Organism: Terrapene triunguis; assembly: GCF_002925995.2. Classification (NCBI taxonomy): domain Eukaryota; kingdom Metazoa; phylum Chordata; order Testudines; family Emydidae; genus Terrapene; species Terrapene triunguis. Next base: position 25,832,817 of record NW_020664440.1, read on the forward strand.
TTTCATAGTTCTTCTGATATCAGAACTTAAGTCCAAACTTACAGGTACATTTTGATGACCATTCATTCAACAAATTTTTTTATGAACTGTCTAGGCCAACTTTCAAAACATGGACAACGTTTGTGCTTAAAAATAAAAAGATTCTCTTTTTCAGCATTAATCAAGAATAGCACACAATTTATATGTTTCCTTATTACATTAACTACCACAAATGAGTTTTGCAGCTTACCAGGTACCACCCCATTTCCCCCCCACCCTCCCCTGAAAAAAAAGTGTAAGGGAGAAAATGAATGATTAAATTTATATGTATTTTACATTTTAGCATTTAGATACCGCATATTTTAGAAACTATGAAGCAGCTGAAATTGGAGCTATGACCAAGTGAAAATCTGAAGGACAAATATTCATTACTTACATCGGCCACAAAGATACAGGTAACTTTACAATTACATAGTAAGACAAGGCCCTGACCATAAGAGCTGGCCGTCTTCAGAATAAACATGTTGTACTTGATTAAAGAGCAAAATTATAAAACACTACTACCCAAATTAGGAAGCATTAGTGAACCACTTTCCCCGATTTCTTATTCCAGTGGTGGATGCACTGAATGCACATTTAAATGTACAAGAGTTCTGAGAAACTGAAGTAAAGCAAAATTTGGCTTGTTTTTTTTTGGGTGTGTGAGCATGGGTGCTTGTTTTGGGTTTGTTTGTTTTTCCCCTTACCGCTTGGCTGACACTGCTGATGCCTTTGCAAATAAGGGTATCTGAATCAAGCTGCCAGTAGATGGCATGGACTATATTATCTGCCTACGTACAGAACTGTCACTTTTTAAAAAAAACAAATGAAAAGATTTGTGGCCCAAAAGGTTTTTTTTCAAATCACACAGTATCCTCTGAAGCTTGTCTTAGGTGATCTAAGGGATAGCAATATCATTCACATGTACTGGTCGTCTTTAAGTTAATGTCAGACACAATTATAGAGAAAAGTAAAAGGAGAAATTTATTAAGTCTGAATAATTCTGATGTCTCAACATTTAAAACAAATCTCTGTAAACAGTGTGCTAAAAGTCTGCATAATTTTCATAATCTATAAAAGAGAAAATCAAAACACAGCTCTGTGTTATAAAGCCAAATTGGAGAGCAACCTTCCAGCTTTACTGAGAGATTGTGAAGATATTCTGTGCTGTATTTTGACAATGTTCCATTAAAATCAGTAATTGATTCTAACATGTTTACATTTCATTGCTGTAGAGCAAACTTCACCAATACAACGGAGTGCATCACATTTGGATGGGGTAGTCAATAGCTCAGATTTCTAAAGAATGACAGACTCATGTGAATACATCTCAGCTCATCCTGAAGGGCTGGTTTTTTAATACATGTTGAGCAACAAGTAAAAATGCATGGGAATGCTTTAAAGTGGCCACTTAAATCAGAAAGTCATTTACTGGAGATGGTCATTAGAACAGATTTCACTGTACGTGAAGGCATTTAAATGTTGCTGTTATGTATAATGTGATAAATTCTGCTCTCCTTCACACTGATCAAAATTTCAGTTCAGGTCACTTTTATTGAACTTTTATTAAACTCATAAGCAGTTTGGCCAATTTTCTTCAAACTTTGTTGAAAAATTCACCTGGGCCAAAAGTGAAAATTAATGTTAATAGTTATAGGGGAGCAATGAAGAGAGCCCCAAAAATGAGTCAATGTGCATGTGCAAATCCAAGTTGAGTGTGTAACACTGGGGCTTTCCCTCATCGCCGCAAGTATGCCACTTTCAAATGTGCACATGTGAAATTGTTTGCAGTGTTGCTGTATCTATGTTGATCTCAGGTTATGAGAGAGACAAGGTAGGTGAACTAATATCGTTTATTGGACCAATTTCTGTTAGTGAAAGAGACAGGATTTCAAGCTTACACAGAGTTTACACAACCTGAAGAATCTCTCTTTGGGTATGTCTACACTGAGATTAAAAATACCACAGCACCGCGTCTCAGAACCCAGGTCAGCTGACTCACACCTGTGGGGCTCGAGCTGCAGGGATAAAAATAGCAGTATAGATGTTTGGGCTCAGAGTGGAGCCTGGGCTCTGAGACTCTCCCCCCCACACCCCCTCGTGGGATCTCAAAGCCCAGGCTCCAGCCTGAGCCCAAATGTCTACACTGCTATTTTATATCCCCCCAGCCTGAGCCCAATACAGCTGACCAGGGCCAGCTGCAGCCATGCTGCGGGTCTTTTATTGCAGTGAACACATCCCCTTTTTAAGCTCAAAAGCTTGTCTCTTTCACCAACAGAAGTTGGTCCAATAAAAGATATGACCTCCCCCACCATGTCTGTCACATATGAAATGTCTATCACATCTTGGTCATCATCAGTGATTCAACACAGGACCTCCAGGATTAAAGCATGAACCTCTACAGCTTCAGTTTAAGATACAATGCCCTAATTTTACAAAACACTCAACCACGTGCTTAAGTCCATCCCTTAAGCAAATAAAAGACAGTTACCTTTTCCATAACTGGTGTTCTTTGAGATGTGTTGCTTGTGTCTATTTCACAACAGGTTTGCATGCTCACCATGTGCACCGGTGCTGGCAGTTTTTCCCCTAGCAGTACCCGTAGGGAAGTGCCCCAGCGACCCCTGGAGTGGCGCCTCCATGGCACGGTATAAGGGGTGCTGCGCGCTCCCCCCACCCTCAGTTCCTTCTTGCCAGACAACTCTGACAGAGGGGAAAGAGGGCGAGGTGTGGAATAGACATGAGCAAAACATCTTGAAGAACGCCAGTTATGGAAAAGGTAACTGTCTTTTCTTCTTCGAGTGATTGCTCATGTGTATTCCACAATAGGTGATTCCAAGCTATATTTGTTGGAGGTGGGTAGGAGTTACGAGTTCCCAGGATGCAGTACCGCCCTGCCGAACCCGGCGTCATCCCTAGTTTGGGAGATGATCGCATAATGCAAGGTGAACATGTGAACTGAAGACCATGTGGCAGCCCTACAATGTCCTGAATGGGGACATGGGCTAAAAAGTCTAAAAGCCGACGAGGCTTGCGCCCTAGTTGAGTGTACCCTCACAATCTAGGGTGGAGGGATTCCCGCCAGATCATAACAGATATGGATGCCCAAGGTGATCCAGTTGGAGAGCCACTGAGTGGAGATCGGCCAACCCCTCATGCGTTCGGCCAAGGCGATGAAAAGCTGCAAAGACTTCTTGAATGGCTTAGTCCATTCCGGGTAAAAAGCCAGAGCCCATCTCACATTCAGATTATGAAGGCGGCGCTCCTCGCTGGATGCATGGGGCTTGGGGCAGAGGACCAGCAGGAAGATGTCCTGACCCACGTGGTAGGTTGAAACTACCTTCGGGAGGAACGAAGGATGCGGTCGGAGCTGGACCTTGACCTTATGGAACACCATGTACAGGGGCTTGGAGGTCAGGGCCCTGAGTTCCGAGACCCGTCTAGCAGACGTGATTGCCACCAGGAAGGCTACCTTCCATGAGAGGTGCGACCAGGAGCATGTAGCTAACAGCTCAAAGGGGGGACCCGTCAGCTGGACCAGCACCAAGTTCAGGTCCCACTGCGGAACTGGGGGCCTAACGTACGGGAAGAGATGATCCAATCCCTTAAGGAATCGGCCAGTCATAGCATGGGAGAATACCGTGTGCCCCTGCACTGGCGGGTAGAAGGCTGATATGGCCATCAAGTGCATCTTGACGGACAAGGGTGCCAGGCCTTGGGCTCTAAGATGAAGGAGATAGTCTAAAATGAGCTAGATCAGGGCAGCCACGGGGGAAATGCCCCGCTCAGCCGCCCATCGGGAAAATCGAGACCACTTCGCCAAGTAGACTCAACGCGTGGAGGGTCACCTACTTTCCATGAGGACACGGTGAACCCTTTCCGAGCACGTCCTCTCCTCCCAGCCTAACTATTGAGCAGCCATGCCATGAGGTGGAGTGCCGCTAGGTTGGGGTGGAGGAGGCAGCCCTGGTCCTGGGAGAGCAGGTCTGGGCGGGGCGGGAATGGCCATGGAGGGGCGACCGCCAGGCTCGTGAGGGTCCCGTACCAATGTTGCCTGGGCCACACTGGGGCAATCAGGAGGACCCGGGCCCTGACCATCTTTATCTTTTCCAGTACCTTGCCGATCAGTGGGATCAGGGGTAAGGCATAGAGAAACTGGCCTGACCAGGATAGGAGGAAGGCATCAGAGATAGTGCCCATTCTTAACCCCCCCACCTCGGAGCAGAACCGGGGACACCGGCGGTTCTGCTGAGTTGCAAACAGGTCCACCGGGGGAGTTCCCCACTCTTGGAAAAGTCTGTGCACCACCTCTGGGTGTAGAGACCACTCATGCTGAGAGGAGAAGTCTTGGCTCAGTCGATCATCCTGCGAGTTCCGGGCGCCCAGTAGGTGGTGGGCCTGTAGGCAAATGTCATGGGCTATACAGAAGTCCAACAGCCTGAGAGCTTCCTGGCAGATGGCAGAGGAGTGGGCCCCGCCTTGCCTGTTGATGTAAAACATCGAGGCCGTGTTGTCTGTGAGAACCCTGACCACTCTGCCCTCCAGGTGCGAGTGGAAGGCCATGCACGCCAGCCGGACCGCCCTGTGTCTCTTGATGTTTATATGCAGGGCAAGGTCCTGTGCAGACCATAGACCTTGGGTCTGAACGTTCCCCGCATAGGCTCCCCACCCCAGGTCCAAAGCGTCGGACACCAGCTCCACCGATGGGGGCTTGCCCCTGAACGGGACCCCACGGAGCATGTTCTCCGGGGAGGACCACCATTGTAGGGAGGCAATCACCGGCTCAGACACAGTGAGGACCTTGTCCATCCTGTCTCTGGCCTGGGAGAACACCAAGGCCAACCAGAAGGGGAGGGGCCTCATCCTGAGTCTGGCGTGGCGAACCACATACGTGCACGCCAACATGTGACCCAGGAGCTGGAGACACGCTCTGGCCGTCGTCACTGGAAACCTTGTGACTGTGTCGATGAGCCCTTTCAGGGTCTCAAACCTGTCCGGTGGGAGGGAGGCCCTGGCCAACATGGCATCCAGGACTGCCCCGATAAACTATATGCGCTGTATCGGGACTAACGTGGATTTGGTGTCATTCACCAACAGGCCCAGAGTGGCGCACGTGGACAGGAGGAATGCCACGTGATACCGCACCTGCGACCGGGAGCTGTCCTTGACCAGCCAGTCATCCAGATAAGGGAAGATCTGGACCCCATGATGTCTGAGGTAGGTCCACCACCACAGACAAGCACTTTGTGAATATCCTGGGAGCAGTGGACAGGCCAAACGGAAGGACCATAAATTGGTGGTGTTCCTGCCCAACCGTGAAACGGAGGAAGCGCCTGTGCCCCTCAAATATATGGATGTGGAAGTATGTGTCCTGCAGATCGAGGGCGGCGTACCAGTCTCCGGGATCCAGAGAGGGGATGATGGAGGCCAAAGAGACCATGCGGAACTTGAGCTTTACCATATACTGATTCAGGCCTCACAGGTCCAGGATGGGCCTGAGCCCCCCTTTTGCCTTTGGGATAAGGAAATAGCGGGAGTAGTACCCCTTGTGTTTGAACTCCGCTGACACCATTTCCACTGCCCCTAAGCCAAGGAGCTGCCCCACCTTCTGCTCGAACAGGGCCTCATGAGAGGGGTCCCGCTGGAGGGACGGGGGCGGAGGGTGGTTGGGTGGAGTAGAGGTAAATTGGAGGATGTAACCCCGGGAGATGGTGTTGGGAACCAACGATCCAAGGTAAGCCGCGACCACTCCAGGAGAAAAGCACACAACCAGTTGGAGAAGGGAAGCTTTATTGCGGGTGGATCCCTGATGTGAACTGGTAGGTTGCCCCCGGGCTTCCCGTCAAAACTCCCATTTCTCCCCACTGTTTGCCCTTGTAGGACCCAGGCTGGGGGGCAGACAGGGACTGCCTCTGCGGGCATTTCTTATAGTCCCTCAACTTTTTATAAGGGGGCTCGTATTTAGAGTGAGTGGCATGGATGGGAGCCTGCTGAGGCTTAAATGTAGGTCTAGCTGGAGCTGGAACATAGAGGCCAAGAGTCTTAAGCATAGTGTGGGAGTCTTTCAGGCCATGCAGTGTTATGTCCGTCTGTTCCACAAACAAAGGCTTGCCGTCAAACGGGAGGTCCTGCAAGGAGTTCTGCACCTCACTGGACAGCCCAGACAGCAGGAGCCACAACGCCCTTCTCATGGACACCGCGGAGACCATGGACCATGCAGTTGTGTCCGCCGCATCCAACGCTGCCTGCAGGGTTGCCCTGGCAGCCGCTGTACCCTCCTCCACCAGAGCTTTCAACTCCTTCCTGTCACGCTCCTGGAGGGAGTCCTCGAATTTGGGCAGAGAGCCCCACAGATTGAATTCATACCAAGTCAGGAGAGCCTGATGGTTCGCCACCTGTAACTGGAAACTCGAGGACGAATAAATTTTCCTCCCAAATAAATCCAGTCTCCTTGAATCTTTATTTTTCAGAGTAGGGGCTGGTTGGCCCTGCTGCTCCCTGTGGTTGACTGACTCGACCACCAGTTAGGGGCAGGGTGGGTGTATAGATATTCATGCCCCTTGGCGGGCACAAAGTACTTGCGTTCCTCTCTCTTTGAGATGGGGGGCAAGGAGGCCGGGGTTTACCACAATGGATTTGAAATTTTTGCCACCCCTTCATGGAGTGGCAGGGCCACCCTGCCCAGTACCGAGGCGGATAGGACGTTGAATAGGGAGTCTAAGGGCTTCTCCACCTCCTTTGCCTGAAGATTGAGGCTTGATGCCACCCTTTTCAATAGCTCTTGGTGGGCGTTAGAGTCCTCCTGCGGGCCGGAACGAGGAGGGGCTGTAATTGCCTCATCAGGGGAGGGTGAGGAGGCAGGTGCGGTACTTTGCATGTCCACCGGCACCGGAGGATCCACCACTTGGTCGCTCTTTGGGCCCGGCACCAAAGATGCACATCTCACCGACTCCTTCCTTGGAGACTAGGAGAGGGAGGCCGACAGCCGTTCCGAGGCTCCGGCCACCGAGCGAGCCCTCACCGGGGGCTGTGTCGGGGGCCATGGGGCACACTAGTTCCACTGTGCCGGCCACAGAGCCTGGTGCCACTGCACCTGCTGTAGCACCGGTCCGAGCAGGCTGTTCAGCTTGGCTGGCCTGTCCCATCGATCAACGACTACGAAGGGAGGCCGGGCTGGCGTACGACTTGCTGCTGTCCCTGGACCGGGAGGAGCGGCAGCACCGGGAACAGTGCCAACCACAAGACCATGATCCTGATGTGGAGGAACGGTACTGCCAGTAGCAGCTGCTCCATGATCGGCTCCGGCAGGCGGATCCATGACGGCGAGGTGACGGTGATCGATACCCGGGGCTGCGGGAGCAGTGCTGTGGCGGGGTCCTGGAGCGAGATGACGAATGGGAATGGTGTTGACGTTCGTTTCACAACTGGCTACAATAACCCCTCAGAGACGAGGACTTTCGGCGGCATTTGCCTCGGTCTCAACGGTGTCCACTCCTCAAGGCGGAGCAGTGCCTGGAGTCTCTGTCAGTCAGAACCCAGCCAGACAACCTGGTGGGGGTCAACGGCAACCTGCGTGGACTTCGCACAGGATGGTCGCTGAGCAGCGAACGGCATCGGGAACTTTCCCTCAACCGTGAGCGATACTGAGCCGGGGGCGACTGTGGAGATCCTAGCGGCAGTTTGCCTCTGGACCGTGGAGCCACGTTGGCGGTGCCCCTGGTACTTGCATGGACAAAATGTCCTGGACCGCTTGCAGGGCCTCTGGCGTGCAGGGTATCTGGACATCCAGGAAAGCCTGCTCCGAATGGGCCTGGCTACTCCGCTCGACCTGAGTCGGAGGCCTAGAGGCTGATGGGGACCGAGGACTGCCCAACATGGGTCTAGCCTCTCCCCCGGTTTTGCTCCAGTGCTGCGACAGAAAAGGCCTCTTCTTAGCCTTCTTGGCATGCGCCACGGATGGGGAGCAGTGCCGACTGGTAGATGGCCCCAGGGGGTCTCCACGCACCGACACCGCAGTACCCGGTGCCAACTCGGAGCGGCGCGCCGGAGTCAGGGTCAACACCAACTCCATCAGGATGGCTCGGAGCTGATCGTCTCTTTCTCTCTTGGTCCGAGGCTTGAACGACTTGCAAATCTTGCAGCGAATGCTGAGATGGGTTTCACCCAAACAGTGTAAACAGTCCACATGCGGATCACTCACTGGTATCGGTCACCTACAAGTGTCTCACGACTTAAAACCTGGGGCATGCCCTGGCCCGGGCGCACTAAACTAAACTAAAACTAATCAAACTACTTTAACTACAGGTACTACTACGCTGAACAAACAAGAGTTCTGGAGGAGAGCTGCAGACAAGCTGGAGCAGAGCAGTTCCGAAGCACCTTCACTGGCAGCAAGAAGGAACTGAGGGTGGGGGGAGCGTGCAGCGCCCCTTATACGTGCCATGGAGGCGCCACTCCAGTGGTCACTAGGGGCGCTCTCCTAGGGGTACTGCTAGAGGAAAAACTTCCAGCACCGGTGCACGTTGCGAGCACTCACACCAATTGTGGAATACACATGAGCAATCACTCGAAGAAGAACTTTAATGTCAATGGGACCAAACATTTGCTTAAAGTTAAACTGATGTGTTTTGCTGAATAGAGGCCTTAGACTTATATCCTCTGTGAATTGAGCACTGAGGAGGACACATAGCACACACTAAGTAATGGGCTGCATGTGCATTATTTGAAAAATTGTGTCAAGGGATATAATGGAATCCTGGCTGAAACTAATTGGGGAGTGATGACTATAGATTCATAATACTGTGCTTCAAAGTATTATTGCATAAAAGTGTTTTCACTCGCACACTTGCTGTAGAAAGATGTGTTCCAAAATGCGAATAGAAACATATTTAAAATAAATAGGCAAACAGCGAACCGAGCAGTCAGATTTTTGAAATCTGTATTTTATCTGATACTAAGTAGCTTTGGACTCCCCTCCATCCCAATTTCTTACTGTAAGTATATTTAACACAGAACAAAACAGCTCAATAGATAACTAAGTTTTGCAGCGCTATAAAGCACATTAATTCCATTGCCAACTGTGCTAATTGAATGAAAGTTTATCCTCTAGGAAATATTTCTGCATTATAAAACTCAGTGAGTCAGACAAGGTTGCATATAGTGAACTGGAAATGTGTGAAAAGAAAATCTTCCATTAACTTAAATCAACTTAGTTAAGCCTACTTGCTTTCTGTTGCTAAGAAAAATTACACTTTTCACTTGTAGTATCTATTTAGTTATTTCATCAAACTTCTTGTAACTAAGCCCTGGTCTACACTACGGGGTTAGGTCGAATTTAGCCGCGTTAGGTCGATTTTATAATGAATGCGTCTACACAACCAACCCAGTTCCGTCGACCTAAAGGGCTCTTAAAATTGGCTTCTGTACTCCTCCTCGGCAAAGGTAGTAGTGCTGAAATCGACCTTGCTGGGTCAAATTTGGAGTAGTGCAGACGCAATTCGATGTTATTGGCCTCCGGGAGCTATCCCAGAGTGCTCCAATGTGACCACTCTGGACAGCACTCCCAACGCCGATGCACTAGCCAGGTACACAGGAAATTTTGAATTTCATTTCCTGTTTGGTCAGCGTGGCAAGCTCAGCAGCACAGGTGACCATGCAGTCCCCCCACAATCGCAAACGAGCTCCAGCATGGACCGAACGAGAGACACTGGATCTGATTGCTGTATGGGGAGATGAATCTGTGCAGGCAGAACTCTGATCAAAAAGAAGAAATGCTAATATATATGCCAAAATTGCACAGGGCATGATGGACAGAGGCTACAACAGGGACACACAGCAGTGCCGCGTGAAAGTTAAGGAGCTCAGGCCAGTATACCAAAAGACAAAGGAAGCAAACGGTTGCTCTGGGACAGAGCTGCATATATGCCGCTTCTATGATCAGCTGCATGGCATTCTGGGGGGGGGACCCTACCACTATCCCACCACTGTCTGTGGACACCTGCAAGGGGAGAGTCTCACGCAACAGGGAGGAGGATTTTGTGGATGAAGAAGAGGAGGAGGAGAATGTGCAGCTGGCAAGCGGTGAATCCATTCTCCTCGGCAGCCGGGAGCTTTTCATCACCCTGGAGCCAATACCCTCCAAAGCGGGATCCCCGACCCTGAAGGCAGAGAAGGCACCTCTGGTGAGTGCACATTTGTAACTACAGTACAGGGTTTAAAAGCAACAGTGTCTAATGTTTGATTTGCCATGAAGACTTGGGATGCATTCACGGCCAGTACAGCTACTGGAAAAGTCTGTTAACATGTCTGGGGATGGAGCAGTAATCCTCCAGGGACATCTCCACGAATCTCTCCTTGAGGTACTCTGAAAGCCTTTGCAGAAGGTTTCTGGGGAGGGCTGTCTTATTTCGTCCTCCACGGTAGGACACTTTACCGCTCCAAGCCAGTAGCAAGTAGTCTGGAATCATTGCAGCACAAAGCATGGCAGCGAATGGAGGGAGGTCACCAGTGGGGTTCCTCAAGGTTCGGTTTTGGGTCCGATTTTATTTAATCTATTTATTACTGACCTCGGAACCGAATGTAGGAGTGGGCTGATAAAGTTTGCGGATGACACAAAGTTGGGAGGTATTGCCAATTCGGAGAAGGATCGGGATATCCTGCAGGGAGACTTGGATGACCTTGTAAATTGGAGTAATAGTAATAGGATGAAATTTAATAGTGAGAAGTGTAAGGTGATGCATTTAGGGATGACTAACAAGAATTTTAGTTATAAGCTGGGGACGCATCGGTTGGAAGTAACGGAGGAGGAGAAGGACCTCGGAGTCCTGGTTGACCGCAGGATGACTATGAGTCGGCAATGCGACGTGGCTGTGAAAAAAGCTAATGCGATCTTGGGATGCATTAGGCGAGGTATTTCTAGTAGGGACAAGGAGATGCTGCTTCCGTTATACAAGGCGCTGGTGAGACCTCATTTGGAGTACTGTGTGCAGTTCTGGTCTCCTATGTTTAAAAAGGATGAACTCAAACTGGAACGGGTACAGAGAAGGGCCACTAGGATGATCCGAGGAATGGAAAACCTTTCCTATGAAAGGAGACTCGAGGAGCTCGGTTTGTTTAGCCTAACCAAAAGAAGGCTGAGGGGAGATATGATTGCTCTCTTTAAATATATCAGAGGGATAAATACCAGGGAGGGAGAGGAATTATTTCAGCTCAGTACCAATGTGGACACGAGAACAAATGGATATAAACTGGCCGTGGGGAAGTTTAGGCTTGAAATTAGACGAAGGTTTCTAACCGTCAGAGGGGTGAAATTTTGGAACAGCCTTCCGAGGGAAACGGTGGGGGCAAAAGACCTCTCTGGCTTCAAGATTAGGCTAGATAAGTTTATGGAGGGAATGGTTTGATGGGATAACATGATTTTAGTCAATTAGGCAATAACGTGCCATCGCTGGTAAAATGAGGGTCCAGCTGGAGAATCTTGCCTGTATGCTCGGGGTTCTACTGATCACCATATTTGGGGTCGGGAAGGAATTTTCCTCCAGGGTAGATTGGCAGAGGCCCTGGAGGTTTTTCGCCTTCCTCCGCAGCATGGGGCAGGGGTCGCAAGCTGGAGGATTCTCTGCGACTTGAAGTCTTTAAATCACGATCTGGAGACTTCAACAGCTGAGTTAAGGGAAAGTAGGTGGGTCAGCTTTTGTGGCCTGCATCATGCGGGAGGTCAGACTAGATGACCATAATGGTCCCTTCTGACCTTAAAGTCTATGAGTCTATGAATGGTCCTGGATTTTGGGCGCATTCAAGCAACATTTGGTCTATATCTTTCTGTGTTAGCCTCAGGAGAGTGATATCATTCATGGTCACCTGGTTGAAATAGGGGAATTTTTGTAAGGGAACAGTAAAAGGATCCCAGTCATACTGGGCTATTTGCGCTTGGCTAAAAGGGATCATCCCCGAGAATAGCCATACGGTGAAAACCGCAGCCCCTCCTTTTAAATGGCAAACCCAACCAGCATTGCTTGCTATGGAAAAGGAGGGCGCTGCAGTATGAAACCATACCCACATGTTATGAAGGCATTAGAAGCCAACCCCGTGTACTCTTTGGCTTACCATGGCTGCCAGGAAAGCAAATTCTGTTGTCCAGCTGTGTGTGATGTGTCACCATACCAGCAGGCACTCAATAGAAAAGGCAAAGTGCGACCTTGTACCTAAAGCACATGTGCTGTCTGTTGTGAATTGCTTGATTCACTGTGAAAGAGTCTCCCTTTTGTTCTCAGGAATGTATCATCTTAAATTTTACTCTCCCTTTTTATCCCCTCGCAGGTGCAAATGTTTCTATGATCCCCCTATCATCTCCGTCCCTGAGGTTATTGCAGATTAGAAGGTGAAAAAAACGCACTCGCGATGACATGTTTTCCGAGCTCATGCAGTCCTCCCGCACTGAAAGGGCACAGCGTAATGCATGGAAGCATTCAGTGGCAGAGTCCAGGAAAGCTTCAAGTGAGCGCAATGAGAAGAGGCCGGATGCGATGCTGAGGCTAATGGGGGAGCAAACGGAAATGCTCAGGTGTCTGGTGGAGCTGTAGGAAAGCCAACAAGAGCACAGACCGCCACTGCATCCACTGTATAACTGCCTGCCCTCCTCCCTAAGTTCCATATCTTCCTCACCCAGATGCCTAAGAACACGGGGGGGGTGGGGGGGGAGGCTCCGGGCACCCAGCCACTCCACTCCAGAGGTTGACCCAAGCAACAGAAGGCTTTCATTCAAACAGTTTTGATTTGTAGTGTGGCTACAATAAGCAATATGTCCTTGTCCTTCCCTCCTCCGCCACCCCACCCCACCCCACCCCACCCTGGCTACCTTGTCAGTTATCTCACTTTTTAAAAAATTAATAAAGAAAGAATGCATGGTTTCAAAACAATAGTGACTTTATTTCCTTTGCCAGCTGTGATCGAAGGAGGGAGGGTGGTTGACTTACAGGGAATTAAAATCAACAAAGGGGGTGGGTTTGCATCAAGGAGAAACACAAACAACTCTCACATGGTAGCCTGGCCAGTCATGAAACTGGTTTTCAAAGCCTCTCTGATGCGCAGCATGCCTAGCTGTGCTCTTCTAATCGCCCTGGTGTCTGGCTGCTCAAAATCGGCCGCCAGGCGATCTACCTCAACCTCCCACCCCGCCATAAACGTCTCCCCCTTACTCTCACAGATATTATGGAGCACACAGCAAGCAGCAATAACAATGGGAATATTGGTTACACTGAGGTCTAACCTAGTCAGCAAACAGCGCCAGCGAGCTTTTAAACGTCCAAAGGCACATTCTACCACTATTCTGCACTTGCTCAGCCTATAGTTGAACTGCTCCTTACTATTGTCCAGGCTGCCTGTGTATAGCTTCATGAGCCATGGGAGCAAGGGGTTGGCAGGGTCTCCAAGGATAACTATGGGCATTTCAACATTCCCCACCGTAATTTTCTGGTCTGGAAAGTAAGTCCTTTCTTGCAGCTGTTCAAACAGCCCGGCGTCCCTAAAGATGCGAGCGTCATGCACCTTTCCCGGCCATCCCATGTTGATGTTGGTGAAACGTCCCTTGTGATCCACCAGTGCTTGCAGCACCATTGAGAAGTATCCCTTGCGGTTTATGTACTGGCTGGCAAGGTGGTCCACTGCCAAGATAGGGATATCCGTTCCGTCTATCGCCCCACCACAGTTAGGGAACCCCATTGCAGCAAAGCCATCGACAAAGCCATCGACAAAGCCACATTTCCCAGAGTCACTACCCTTGATAGCAGAACGTCAGTGATTGCATTGGCTACTTGAATCACAGCAGTCCCCACAGTAGATTTGCCCACTCCAAACTGATCCCCAACTGACCGGTACCAGTCAGGCGTTGCAAGCTACCACAGGTCTATTGCCACTCGCTTCTCAACTGTCAGAGCAGCTCTCATCTTGGTATTCCTGCACTTCAGGGCAGGGGAAAGCAACTCACAGAGTTCCAGGAAAGTGGCCTTACGCATGCGAAAGTTTCGCAGCCACTGGGAATTATGCCATACCTTCAATACTATGCGGTCCCACCAGTCTGTGCTTGTTTGCCGGGCCCAGAATCAGTGTTCCACTGTATCAACCAGCCCCGCTGCCACCATGATGTCCCAACTGCCACATCCAGTGCTTTCAGGAATGTCTGTATCCATGTCCTCCTCACAATCGTCCTCGTGCTGCCATCTCTTAGCCAAGTTCTGCACATATTGCAGTATAATGCGCAAGGTGTTTACAATGCTCACAACAGCAGCGGTGAGCTGAGCGGGCTCCATACTTGCCATGCTAGGGCGTCTGCACGGGTAACCCAGGAAAAAAGGCGCAAAATGATTGTCTGCAGTTGCTTTCACGGAGGGAGGGAGGGAAGACTGACAACATGTACCCAAAACCACCTGCGACAATGTTTTTGCCCCATCAGGCACTGGGAGCTTAACCCAGAATTCCAATGGGCAGCAGAGACTGCAGGAACTGTGGGATAGCTGCCCACGGTGCACTGCTCCGTGAGTCGATGCTAGCCATGGTACTGAGGACGCGTTCCACCGACTTAATGCGCTTAGTGGGGACATACACAATCGACCGTATAAAACCGATTTCTAAAGATCAACTTCTATAAAATGGACCTAATTTCATAGTGTAGACATACCCTAAGTCTGTAACTTTAGGCATAGGCGCCGCCTCCGTGGGTGCTCTGGGGCTGGAGCACCCATGGGGAAAAATTGGTGGGTGCTCTGCATGCACCGGCAGCTCCCCGCCCTGCTCCCCCGCCGCAACTCACCTCCGCCTCCACTCCACCTCCACCTCCTCCCCTGAGAGTGCCGCCGGGTCCTATTTCTCCCCTCTCCCTCCCAGCGCTTGCGCCACGAAACAATAGAAGCCTCAGTTGGGAGAAGCTATAGCAAAGTCCAGACATCAGTACTGTGGTTTGGGAAGGAACTGTAAAGTCTGTGGGAAAGATTTCTATCTGAGTTGACACTGAACTGTTGTTAATAAACTAGACCCAAAGACGGTGGTATCCTGGAACCATGCAAGTCTTTGTGCATTCTTCAGGAAACTGGGTTGGGGAAACTGAGGTAGCAGACACATGACCAGATGGAAAAGCCAACCTCATTACAGTGTATTTAATTTTTTATACAACAAACTGTTCGTGCTTTAAAAATGTCTTTGTGATGATTTGCTTCCCTGTTTGGACCATGGCTAAAAATTACAGTGAATGCCATAAAGTGCATTTTTATAGTGAAGTCATTGTTTATACTGAACATATTTACTTAAAGCAGAGATTTAGTAAAGCCAGATTGTATTCTGAATGCTGCAGTGATCTGAAACCATTTGGGTCTGTCATTTTATTTCACCATAAAAGCACTTTATTATCTCTGTTCACTATCAGTCTGCTCAACTGTAGGTATGAGTTCACTCTCATTTGCCCCACAGTAAAGCTGAACAATTCCATTTAACTCAACAAGTCACACAGGTGTATACGTGGTATGAGAACATGATCAGGCCCATAATATCTTAAATGACAACCTTGGGACTCAAACTACTGTCTGCTGTCTCCCACAATTGGACATCAGACTCCTGCTGCTGAAACTGGTTTCTGAGAGATGTTACAGAGGTTGGTCCATATATTTGGCCTCTGGTAAAGTTGTTTTGTACCACTACAGTAGCACAAATGGGCCTTGAAGCAGTAATTAAGTAGCAGCTGAGGATCCCCCAGTTAGCTACCTGCTTCCCACCAACTGGCAAAGCAGGTGTACTGGGGAGGATACAGGGCCAGAGCACAATGCACTCCAACAATCCTGGCCAGGAGAGCTGCTCCATGGGGGTCACTATCAGCTCATGCAAGTTAAAGTAACCCTGAAGCTGCTCTAACTGACCATTTGGTTCCGGGAAGTCTTCAAGGATGGGGGAAGGAGAGATTGAGGGTGGAAAGGTGTCAAAAAGCCACCTATGCACCATTTCCCAAGGTGGCTTAGCACTGCTCTGACACACCTAAGTATCTGACTATTAGTGTTTCTAAAATACACAAGGGATGATTCTGATCTCACACTGGTTTTACGTAATTTATTCATTGTTTAAAATGGTACCTTATCTTGAGTCTTACGAAAACGTCTATCAATTCTTATATAATGACAGTTCAACTTCTATGCTTTTTAAACTGCTTGAAAAACAAAACATTATTGTAATCAGATACTTCCCAGCACCATTTCCTCAAACTTTTGCATTTTAAATAACCTCAGTACACCTGCAACCATGCCCAAACATTTAACTTTGCTCTCAGAAACAGAACACGAGTCTCTTGGTGAAACAGCTGAGCGCTGGAAGAGTGTTGTGTGTTTTATCATATAAATAAGCACACTAACATCCCACTTTGCTTCAGAACTCCTTCAGTTATATTCATTATAGGAATTCAGAAACATCAGTCTGTTCACCACAGCCCCATACTTGTACTGGCTTCACATTCTAAAGATCAATAGCTTTGCATTACAGTGGTGAAGATTCATATCTTGTTAATTAATGTACTCTGTTTGGTAAGACTAGTACACAGGAGACACAGGGAAAGAGAGACAGCTACCATCCAAGACCACAGTTGGTAATGGCACACTAATAATCAGACTAACCCTCACACCAATACAAAATTTAAGATCAGAAAGTTATACCAGAAAGAGAATATAGTTGTGCACAACTCCTATTATTTAGTAAGTGATTCCCCTGTTGCATATTTAAATGTACCTTTACAGTATGGATAGGTGCTCTTCACTCAGTCAAACGGCTTGTATATAAACTTACTTATATATATTTCCATGCTGGGCTGGGTTGTCTGTTTTTTTTAAAGCTGGTTGGGTGTTTTTCCTTAACCATTTTGCATATTGGCTTTTAGATTGTGAGCTCCTCACGAATGTAATGTGTCTTACCTGTGGTCTGTGAAGTGCTGTATAAATGTAGACTGCTATATATGAGCAGTCTGTAATATCTGAATAAGTGATAAGTTCTGCTGTGCTTATCGGCCTTCTGCCACTTGTGCCCACCCAACCAGACACTGATGGGAGCACTGCCCAATATCTCTGATGGTATCAAGGAATTCACAATCTGTACTAATATCAGTGGCATTCAGTGCTGGCAACTCTTCTGGTTTTATCACAAATCTCCTGATATTTGCTGTCTTGCTTTAAGTCCCAAGTCTGGGATTCATGGAATTACATGAAATCTCATCGTTTTCCATCCCAAGTAAATTTCTAGCCCTCATGGTTGCAGACAAAAGCTTGAAAATGTGAATTCTAAGGGTATGTCTGTACTGCAGTTAGACGCCCGGGCTGGCCCGGCCAGCTGACTCACGCTTCCGGGGCTCGGGCTAAGGGACTGTTTAATTGTGCTGTAGACATTCAGGCTCAGGCTGGAGCCCAGGCTCTAGGGCCCTGCAAGGTGGGAGGGTCCCAGAGCTTAGACTGCACACAAGCCCGAACGTCTACACCACAATTAAACAGCCCCTTAGCCCGAGCTCTACTGCAGTGTAGAAATACCATTTAGGCACAAACAACAGAGGTCAAATATTTTAAAACGTCCCCCAAATTTATTATTTTTAAATGTCTTATGATTTTTAAGCCAATCTCATTATTATTGGGGCTTGACTCATGATTTCAAATATTCTGGTTGGCAATACTGTGTGGTTTTGCCAATCGCCTATGAATCCAACAAAATGAGACATAAGACACAGCCGACCAAAGGACATTCTCTGTTATGCAGGTGCTTTGCTGGGAATCCATAACTATCCAGGGCCAATGCCTTAAGCCAATGGTTTGATTAAGCTATCGAGCACCATACCATTGTAATGGATAAACACGAGTATGGTGTGCCAAAAAGCCTAAGTATATGGATCACCTCTCTTTGCTGAGGGAATGTCAACGTGAACATCCAAGCTGGGTCTGTGTGTCTGTTTTAGGAAAATATCAGCAATAATCCAGATTTCAGCAGTTGGAAAAAATTTGAAAGATAAAAATAATGTTTCTGCAGCTGTACAAAGTGATTATTTTGGCTGGTTTGAATTAGGCAAAGTGGAGACAGGAATCATCATCATGGAGTTCCCTCATATATCTCTATAGGCAGATCCTGTATGAGTGGCCAAAACATGAGTTGACAGCCCAGTTGACTTAGACTTGAATGTGTAGTTCATTAGAGTCTGAAAAGTAGTTCTGTACAGAAAAGTACTGCATAATATTGAATAGGAAGAAGGTTCTCACATTTTAATAAAATCCCCTCAATTGCTCAGCCACTTAACTTCTCCCTACAAATATGACTAATTTAGCATTTCTAAATCCCTTTGCAACCATCACAATAATATTTCCTTTTTGATTTTCTTTTAATGAGGATTCAATATGAATATAGAAAGTCTGGAATGAGCTCATTTAGAGATAGGCACAATTAGAAAAATATTAGCACTTTTTAAAAGTGCAACAGAAATTATTTGATAGTTTTCAAAGCTTTTTCTAAATCTCTTTAAAATATTCCACTTCAATCATCTCACAAACCTTTAAATATTCTCTGTAAAGCTTTGTTATTTTGTGATCCCAAATTTAAACATTTCTCTACAATTTCTGAGTTCTCAGGCTTCTCTGTAGTGTGAATCACATCTTAGAAGAAAGGTTGCCTCATGAATCACTTCTCCTCTCAGTCCAAATTGTTTGGACTATCTCCCTTTTCATTTGCGATTACACAACATCTCTGCGTCAATTACCGCAATTGCTGACATGGAATTGTAGCATTTGGAAAGTATTGAATGCATTTTTAGCTGTCTTTTAACACAGTTTAAATGAGAAGCCAGCATCACGTGACCAGGCAGCTCTCCCTGGATCACTGACAAAGGCTCCAAAGACCACAGTTTGTAAACTTGTATGCTATAACTTAATACATTTCATCATTGGATTGGCCCAAAAAATTAAATTGATTGTTGCTCTATAATTGCAATAAGCAGACATAGAGACTGAATACTGATGACTGGACAACAAGGAATTCCAAAGGGAAAATGAAAACGAGCTGTTACGAGTTAGTTCGTACTCCTTATATTCAGGCTCAAACCACTTTGAGTTTGTTAGATCAGACATTTGTTAGGCATATACATTATGCACTACATGTCAAGTATACCACTCAGTATCAAGTGTGATAACTTATTAAAATTAACTTGCTGTACATGTCACCTAAGAGACAGCAGCAGCTGTAGTTATAAACAGCTGAGAGTTTTCTTACCTGCTTGATGGTTTTACACTCTGTCATGTTAAAAGGTGCATTTAGGCTCATGGCAAATAGAGAGCCTAACTAATGAATGACAGTTTAAGGCCTGTTCAACTGATCTGGAAACTATGGAAAACAATTTGCCCTAAATAAGTTTTCCTCTGATACAATATGTGCTGCAAAATACATATGCAAAGTGTTGACTATTTTAGGTCACCATACATGTTGTCATAGAAGAAAAGAAATAATGCCGTAAGAATTACAGCTCTGAAGATAACCTCATCTGAAGATTGAGAGAAACTAATCTTAACAAAATACAGAATTAGTTTATAAAATATAGTCATTTATTAACAACATGTTGCCACAGATCTTTAACTCGTGGAATGCTGACAGAAAGAAGATATTAGCTAACCTTTGTTGTACATATTGGTTGGTACTTGGACGTCACTCAGGCTGATGTTCACAGGCAAATTATTGAAGTGGTCATTTGGCACTAGAATGAACTCCTTCCCCAGTTCTAAAAAGTTTCCTTCTTCATCTCGTTCATTTATGAGAACAGCATTGAAGTATTCATACTGCAACAGAAATTCACATTCAGTTATTACACCCTCTGAACAATTTTCTTACATTTAAATCCATTCATCCACCTATGTAATATTTATTAGCATATGTTTTTTGTCTAAAGCAGAAGAACATGATATAAAAAGCTACACATTTTTAGGAGCTAAAAGACTCATTTTAAGAAACTAGTACGTGTGCACTTCTTTCTGAAAACAATTTGGTATCTGTGACTGCACATCCCTCTTAAAGCTAAATGGTAAGGGCAGTCCAACCCCACTGTACACAATAGAAGTACTATTTTAACATAAAGTTTTCTCAATCCAAACCATTTGTTGCACAATTATGTACTGGCAAAAGTCTCTCTTCTTAGCTTAATATTTTCCATTAATTCGAGAACTGCTATTAGTGATGAACTTATGGCTTGATGAGCTGAAAGCATTCTGACTTCACAAAGTATGTTAAAAGGAATTTGCTAAAACTGATGATAGCAGAACTTTATAGCATTTTTCTCCTAGGTTTTTATATTACTTCAACCATAATTTGGATTCACTGGCATCTCTTAAAGAAAAGGAGTTATCTATTTCATGCTGAACATCACAAATACATATTACAAAAGGTTTCATACAATCCAACTTCAACTTTGACAGTAATTTAAATCTAGATTTGACTTTTTTCTGGAGAAAGAAATCATCATCTGTATGTGTAAAGACTCCTAAATGGTATTTGGCTTCTTCTGGAAAGAGCATAGCAAGATAAGCAAAAGCAATTTAGATAAAAGTATTGATTGGGGGGTGCATGAGAGTGTGGGTGTGTACATGAGAGAGAAAAAAAGAAAGACAGAGAGACCTAGCTCAAAAACAGGGATTCTAGCAAACTCTGGAGGCAACAAGCAGCAGTACATAACCCCTTTTTAATCTTTCAACCTTTGAAAACAAAAAAGTTTTTCAAATGTTTACTAACTGTAAAAGATCAAAGCCCATGACGAAGCCCATGGAGTTGAATCCCAGTCATTCTTATAACTAAGTACATGATCATAAATAATAATAGGACACGTAGAGACTAGATACATAATCCTGTGGAAATTAACTTTATAGGATTTCTTCTTTATATTTATTAGGGCAAAATATAGCTACTGAGCCTAGAAATAGATAAATGATACACAATGGGTACCTGAAAGCTTTAAATGCTTTGAAAGGTGTCATTTGTCAATTTTACGTGCAACTAGTTTTATTGAGCTAATGCAAACAACTAATACCTTGTAGTTCATGTATTTCCCCTGAAACATTCATCAACTTACAATCAACGTGCCTGAGGCAGAATCCTATACAGCACAGTCACTCTCTCAGCTGTTATTGTCCTGGCTATGCAGGAAGAAAGACAGAGTGCAAGAAATGCGGTTTAATTAGGCCACAACTTTATCTCATCTGGGAACTACCCAGCATTAAATCAAATAGTGCAGGTCATCAGTCTTTCCTTAATCCTTTCCACCTATCTGAGAGGGCTGCCATTGGCTCTGCCCACTCACAACCTGCTGCTGGGTCCCCAGCACCCACCCCTTGTATGAGGATTAAGGGAGCTGAGGAAAGGGGTTTTTCTCCCCACTGTACCAGACGTTAGGCGCCTCAATCCATCTTTCCTCAGCTTCTTTAGGGGATGCCTCCCCATAAGTCCACCTCAGACTCCAGTTTATTAGGGAACCAGACCCCTGTTGAACAATTACCTGCCAAGTTCCAACATCATGAATTTTACAACCTATCTTACCCACTGTCTACCTGGGCTACTGAGAGGAAAGCGGAAACACACATCCCGCACAGGCCAATCCAGTGGTGAGGATAAATTCCTTCCCAGCCTGGAAAAGGTGACTAGCATGATGCCAAACAGCAAGGCCAAAAACCTGGTCCCTTACTCTAATCCTGAGGGGGGAGCTATTCCGCAGGGTGCAGAACGCCACCCTGGACAAGGGGGAGGGCTTATAAAACCTCCTTAGGGAGTGGAAGTCCACAGGCTTATGTTGTGCCAATGTGCCAAAGAGCCCGCACCTCAGGCCCACAAGGAGGCAGAGAAGGGATTAAACAAGGGAGGAGCACGCCTTAAAGTCACTGAAAGTTCTCTTTCCTTTGCTGGCCCACACACGGCACCTTTCCATCACTGAGGCTGCAGGAGACCCGGGGGCACATTAGTACTTTTTACATTACAGTACTAAATATTAACGCATCTAATCATATGATGGAAAGTTGTGCGTGCCTTGGATTTCACGGTCATTGACAATGGAACTTTTCTGCTTTTTTAAACAGATTTTCTTAAACATGTAAATCAAAATTCAACCACAATATATTTAAATATTACAACTTTTAAGAGAAAGGTGCAATGCCTTCCTTCCCTGAATTTCTGCTCTTGCTAATTATGGTGCAATTCCATTGACTTCACTGATAAAACTAACAGCAGAATTTGGTTTATCCTGTTTACATACTAAGTTCTTGAAACAGAAACATATAAATGGTATGGAAACGGTCAAGTACACATAGTATGTGAAGGAATTGGTCAGACTGCAATTTGACCAAGAAAAGCATACGAGTCACGAACAAAAGCACACTGCTGGCATATTTTGCTTTCCTTCATCAATTTGGTTATTCCTTTCCCAAATGGATTAATCAGTAGACATCCTCCTTCACTATGTTCTGTTGAAAGGAAAAGTAATTTACAATTGTAAATGTTAAATTGCCAGGCTAGTTGGGTATTAAAATTTGTTAGACTCGAAATAAAATACACTACTACTTTTGCAATTAAATGGTTTTTGTTTGTTTGATTAATTGACTTTTTAGGCCTGAGTCTATGGTTCATGTTTTACAATTGTGGAGATGTTTTTGGAATAATCCGATTATGTAAACTATACAAGTAAAACCAAATTGAAACGTATGTTCATCCATCAATTATTCTAAAGGCATTAAAGTCCGTAACTAATAACAAAAAACATTAGATTTTATTAAAGTCTCCCCTAATCTTTTTTGTGTCATGTTGAATGAACAAAAATAATTTGTTTGTTTCTTAAAAATCATGCCACAGAGAACAAATATCAAGTAACCTGAAATGTTTAGCATTGAGGTTAGGAGGAGATTGGCATCTAGGCAGTAATGTATAGTGGTTTCTTCTGTGCACATTTGCTACAGCTTCCCAGGAAAATATTGCATGTGACAGCTGAAAGGTGGTAAGAGGAAAATTAAAAATAAAAATTGGATTAAAAATAGTAAGGTAAATCCATCTGGCACTCTGACACTACATTTGAGATAATGCCCTAGGGAAAGGGAATAAACTCTTATTTGCTGACAACACAGATACTCTAGCTGCTAAGCTCTAAGAGAAAATGACTTCAGTTTAATCTTGTCAACCTCTGATGTAACCTTAACAAGGTGAGCTCCCACAGTGCACAATATGACATGCCAAAAACATATTAGCCTGGTAAACAGCAAAATGATTATTTGGGTTAGGAGTACTGTGAGACTGATTGTGATATGACCAAACAGTGAGATTATTCTAACCTTGTGCGTAAAGAGACATGCACAGTGAGTGACAGACCAAAGCAAAATCATTACAAGGAAATCCATTCACATCATTTATTACAGAAATATTACTTAAGACCTGTACAAGAATATTAATATTCTTGTGCATTTGTGTCTGCTCTTGTGTAAACAAATTGTATTTTACACATTCACTATTATACATCACCACCATCTTTGCAATAGGCAGGTTTCTGAAAACTCTAACAATCATTTTTCATGCCCACTCACTCTATAATGAGCAAACACTTAGCACTGGAAAATCCACAGCAACTTGGGAGAACTAGAAATTTAAAGAGAAATCTCTGCTTTCATTTTTTTTTTTTTTTAATATTTTCCTTGTTAAGAAAACCTTCCAAGCCATGAGCCAATGCAAACTGATTAGTAGACAATCAGAGGAACAAGCAGCTGAACTACTTTACTTCAGCAAGAGTAGAGAAGGGCCAAAAGATCCTTCATGAGCCATGCACATTTATTATAAAATGAGTCCACTGAGTTTGGGGTGCATTTCAAAGAATTATATCACTAACAGTCCCAAAATCTTTAGGCTGGGTCTGTACACAGTGGGTGCAACAGTGGTAAAAAGGAACCTGTTACGTTTGGGTGGGTGGGATGGCGAGCCACTAAAAACTGATTGCAGGTTAATTCAATATGCAGACACTGATTCTGACAGGAAAGCTTCAACTGTAATTTGCTTTATTTTAAAGCCTGTTTAAATACAAATGTTTGTGACAAATTTCTGCCACAGCAGCTGATGTGTGTTGGATGATCTCTCTGGACAGCTGCCATGACCAACCATAAACTGCCAGGAGACTGGATTCTTGCAAAGAGTATAGTAGAAAAACATCCTGGGAAAAATGCAAGGCTTGGGGGGATGTTAAAGCCACCAGAAAAGGATTTTTTTTTTCCCCACCAGAGAGAAGGACTGACCCAAAACCATGGGGAAACTTTTGGGCTACAAGCCTCAACTTAGCAAGGTACTTAGACATGTGCCCTATTTAAGCATAAGAGTAGTTCCATCGACTTCAGTAGGAACCTTGCTGAATCCAGACACTAGTGAGTGAGTTAGGCTCTAAGTGGATTGCAGTACTATTAGCTCTCTACAAGAACTACTGCAAATGAATGCAACTATTTTGAGATGAAGGCCACATTCTTTTGACTGCTTACGTTTTTTTCAGACTAAACAGAAATCTTGTGATGCTTTAAGTGGTTTAGCATAAAAGTATTAGATAAATATTTTTGAAAACAATATTTACTTTTTGAAATATAAATATTTCCTTTTTATTTAAAAAGGAAAAATATTGTATTAAATCATTTTGACCCAGTTTTCACGTACATTCCACGTACTCCCCTTTAAGTTGTAATAATAAACACAATTCGGTTGGCTGCTTTAAAATACAATTGTGAAATCACATTATTGCAGAACAATATGAATGAAAGAATAACTTTGTTTCATGTTAAATTAATGTGACAGGTCTTCTGAAGGTACATCAAGTGGTTTTCTGAGTAAGTACAGGAAAAATACACACACGGGTTATCAGGACTGTGAAAACCTAAATATAACATATAGGGGGGAAAATTACAGTAGTGATTCCAGTTAGTTACAGGAGACAGAGATGTATTAGTATTGCAAGTATGTAATTATTACCATCATTTTCATTACCATGTAGTTGTTGCATGACTGCAGAGACACTATAATATTGGGCATATAAAATTGTTTTACCAATATGCTTGAAATGGAGTATGCATTATTCCTGAAGGATACCCTGTAAGCAGATTTCAGAGTGGTAGCCATGATAGTCTGTATCAGCAAAAACAATGAGGAGTCCTTGTGGCACCTTAGAGACTAACAAATTTATTTGGGCATAAGCTTTCGTGGGCTAAAACCCACTTCAGCAGATGCATGGTGTGAAAAATACAGTAAGCTGATGGGAATTGCCTTACCAAGTGGGGGGTCAGTGCTAACGAGGCCAATTCAATTAAGGTGGAAGTAGCCTATTCTCAACAGTTGATTACTTTTGTAGTGCTAACGAGGCCAATGCAATTGATTGGCCAATCAACTGTTGAGAATAGGCACTTCCACCTTAATTGAATTGGCCTCGTTAGCACTGACCCCCCACTTGGTAAGGCAACTCCCATCTTTTCATATATATACTGCTTACAGGTCTGTCGCATCTTACGCGCATTTAACATGCGCGATTTCAGCTTTACGCAGTCGGGGGGGGAGAATGCGGGCGATTCCACCAGCGTGAGACGCAAATCTGCTGTTCCCACTAAAATATTTTGGGGTGGGGGGGACTTGACAGCAACAGCATGTCTTTAGGCCTGTGATAAGGTTCTCCCCTATAATAGCCCTGGAGGGTTGGCAAAAAACAAACAAACAAACAAAAAACAGTTTAAATAGTGCGTCTGCCCTGGAGTGAGTGTGAGATGGGAGAAGCGAATCTGCTGTTCCCTCTACAGTACTGCTGTTCCCACTACAGTACTCAGTCCCCCTGTGCCTCTCATACTGTGCGCATCTCGCCGCGCTGAGTGAGATTCTACTGTGCCTGTACTGTTTAAAGATACAGTACGTATTTTTCATACTGTATAACATGGCCCCTAAACGCAAGGCACCTACTTCATCTGGTGCACAACCGAAGAAACAGCGATCTGTTCCAACGCTGGAGGAAAAACTGGCTGTGTTGGACTTATTGAGAGATGGTACGTCCATCGTGAACGTGGCGTGTAAATACGGCCGCAACGAATCTAGCACCCGTGCCATCAAGATTTGAGAGAGAGAAATTCGTCAAGCCGTGGCATCAAGTGCTCCAGTAACTGCTAAGGTGACGAGCCAAGTGCGTGATAAGACTTTAGTGAAGACTGAAAAGGCATTAAACTTATGGCTGGAAGACATGAACCGTAAACATCAATGGCAACATGTTGCGAGAAAAGGCTCTTAGCATCTATGCGCTGTTCAAACCTCCCGCCGAAGAGGGACAGCCTTCTGATAAGAAGGAATTAAAAGCCAGCCAAGGTTGGCTTAACAGTTTTAGGAACCCCTTCAACCTCAAAAATGTGCAGACTACTGGTGAAGCTGCATCTGCCAATGAGGAGGCAACAAAAGCCTACCCCGAACAATTAAAGAAAATCATAGAGGAAAGGGGCTATCTTCCAGAACAAGTTTTTAATGCTGACGAGACTGGGCTCTTCTAGAAAAAAATGCCCACCCGCACTTACGTTTCGAAATCAGAAAGACAAGCCCCTGGCTTCAAAGCAGCTAAAGACCATGTGACTGTGTTGCTTTGTGGCAACGTGGCTGGGCATTTAATAAAGCCGGGTTTGCTCTACAGGGCTGCAAATCCCCGTGCCCTAAAAGGCAAGAACAAAAATCTCCTGCCTGTGTTCTGGCAATCAAATAAAAAGGCTTGGGTGATGGCATTATTTCTGGATTGGTTCCACAAGTGTTTCATTCTGGAGGTCAAGCAGTATCTTGAGGAGAAAGGACTTGACTTTAAAGTGTTGCTGATCGTAGACAATGCTCCTGGCCACCCTGCGGCACTCTGGTTTGCGCATAACGATGTTGAAGTCATCTTTCTCCCCCCCCTCCCAATACCACCTCCATCCTCCAACCTCTCAACCAAGGCGTCATTAGCTGTTTCAAGATCATGTACATGAGGCTTACATTCTCACGGATCCTTACTGCTATGGATGCTGATCCCAATGTTAATGTGATGGAGTGTTGGAAGTCCTTCAACATTGCTGATTGCATCACTTATATTAAACAGGCAATGGATGCAATCAAGCCTGAAACTGTCAATGCATGCTGGCAAAACCTATGGGAAGACTGTGTGAATGATTTTAAGGGTTTCCCGACCATTGACAAAGAGGTGCAACTCATTGTTCAGGTGGCCAGGCAAGTGGATGGTGATGGCTTCGTCGACATCCTCGAGGAAGAAATTGAGGAATTAATTGAGGGCCATAGAGAAACATTGACTAACGAAGAGTTAGAGGAACTGATAAAATTGTCTACAGAAGACGAAGATGACGATGAACAGGACGAGTCAGCAACTTGGAATCTTCATAAATTTTCTGAAGTGTTCCAAGCAGCGAAACACTTGAATGATTTAATTTCTGAATATGATCCTTCTATGGAATGAAGCCTCAAAATTACACGTAGTATTACGGATGATTTGAGACCGTACCAAGAAATGTTTGAGGAGCTCAAGAGACAACAGCGACAGTTGCCAATCACCATGTTTTTAAAGAAAAAACAACCAGCAGCAGCAAAGCCTACACAATCAACTTCGCACGCTAAACCAGAGCCAACCACTTCGTCTACGACTCGCTCTCCGTCACCAAAGCCTGGCCCATCGTCTCCTGGATCGACATCAAGCCCTGACGACTCAATAATAGTGTTGTCAGGGGAAGAGGAAGACTAATCATTGGAGTGTGTACAGTACAAGACTAGCAAGAATATCCAGGATGACTGGTGACTGTTCAGGTTTACAGTACTGTACTGTTTTCATTTTTTATTCTTTCATTCTTCTGTCTCTCTGTTATGTTATTAAAAATACTGTAAAATTATATTTTGCATATGTAGTTATTATATACTGTACTGTACATTGCTGTATACAATACATAGTACTGTACAGGGTTGAATACACAAAATTGTACTTTATGGGTGATTTAAGAGATTTTCAAGGGTCATTTTGACTATACGCGGTTTTCGCTTTACGCACTGACCGCGGAACATAACCCCAGCGTAAGATGAGACAGACCTGTACTGTATTTATCACACCATGCATCCGATGAAGTGGGTTTTAGCCAAAAGCTTATGCCCAAATAAATTTGTTGGTCTCTAAGGTGCCACAAGAACTCCTTGTTGTTTTTCCTGTAAGCAGAATGAGCCTAAATGACTGATCAGCCTAAAAATATATTTGGCTTCTCTAATAAGGGAGTAACTGAAGGAATGAAGTCACCATGAACATACTGTTAGGTCAGTTAATAAACAGTGTGCAAGAGAGGATATCTGGCAAGAGGTAGACTGCAAGGAGAAAACACAGCAAAATGCTGAGAGGTATATATCCAACAAGTACTTACACATATCTGAACACACATAGTGTAAATATACATTTACACATGCTTCCAAAGCAACACACTATTTCAGATCCATTCAAAATATCTGTTCTTTGGTTAGTGGCATTCTTACATACATACACAGAGTGACTGCAACAAATCAATTAATATTGTTATGCTGCCTACAGAATAATATTTGATAAGGTGATTATACGTATTGCTTTGCCTTCTCTTGAGAAGGAAGAGTACAGTTGCATCAGAAAGTGTCTAGCACTAAGTAAGAATGATAGAAGATACAATGTGCTCTTAATCCATATGATTAGGACAGCCATCTGACACCTTTATTGTACTCATTGGTAGCTGGCCAAGGCAAAGTCTTTCCATTCCCGCCTTACACTTTGTACCCAGTGTCCTTTCTGTGTTGCCAAAGATTTTCCAAAACATGACATAAATGTCACAGATGATCAGCCAACTATCTCCAGGTTACCTAATGATACACTCAGCACTATGTTTATTTCTTACCATTGTACATCATCATCATGAAGTGGTGGAAAATTTTATGGCCAATTGCATTTTCCCCCAGTGTACTGCTAGTGACAGACTATTTTTGAGGTTGCATTTGTGGCTCAAGCAGAGAAGTAAGGGATACATAGAAAAATACAACATTTTCATAGCTTTACAATACATTTAGACTCTGATCCTCGAAAATAAATTGCCTGCACTTCCCCCCACACACACACATTTGCAGGAAGCTCGTCAAAAGAATTTATGTATTCAAGATATCTCCAAAAATCCAAATGCTAAAAAGTTGGGTAATTATTAACCTAATCTCAAAGACAATTTATTAGGAATACTTACTGTAAATTGATTGTGTGTGTTTATTATATATATATATATATATAAAGTTACAGTGGATAGCCACATAAATCTATACTGTTCACACCTTATGAGAATCACAAAATGGTCAATATAGATAAGATGAATCCAAAAAAGAATCCATGTCATCATCTAAGGAGGTGTTAGCATTCTTAACATAATATACAACAACAATTACACTAAAAAATATAAAACATTTCTTCCAAGGTCACAATAACCCTCGCTGGAGGCCTCTAAGAGATGCTAAAGAAGTGAAAGCTAATGTTATTCATGTTGAGCCTCAACCAGACCATCAGAGAGAAAATTAAGAAGCAGTGAAAGAAAAGCAGAATTTTTTTTATTGCTCTTTATGCCTATTCTCTCTCCTGTCAGGAGCGCCACCAGCTTTTTTGCCGCCCTAGGCGGCAGAAGGTCCTGCCCCCGAAATGCCGCCCCCGACAGAGGCGGCGGAAGGTCCCGCCCCCGAAATACTGCCGACGACCAGGGCAGCCGAAGATCCAGCCGCCGCGGTCGCCACCCCCCAAATGTTAGCACCCTAGGCAACCGCCTAGGTCACCTAATGGGTTGCGCCGGCCCTGTCTCCTGTCACTAGCAGGTGACAGGAGAGAGAAAAGGCATAAAGAGCAATAAAAAAAAAAAAAACAAGCAAAGAAACGCCACAAAAATCTGTTGCCATGGCTGAGTTTAGGGAAAAAAAGAAAATCTGGGTGAACTTCTCCAGAACCTGAGGCACCAAAGTTATTGAAGTTGACCAGCAATCTTAGAGCGCTCAGAGATGTTTTCCTGCCCCTTACGAGTGAATGAATTGCTTGGAACTCTCTCTTATAGTCCGCTGGAAACTGCCCCTTTACAGACTACACTATTAACGTTATCCTCTCGTGTATTCCTCTGATGGCAAAGGGACAGATGTCTGAGAGAATACAAGCCTCAAAGGCTCTAAGAAGACTTCTAACAGCTGTTCAGTATTGAGCAGTTATTACTGTCAGGTCCTTAACCACATTATTAGAGGCCTTGCACTCAAGTACTTAGCCCCACAGTTAGAAAACAAGTTTGGGAAATCACAGAAGTTGATCGTCTAATTCAACAAAACTATTTAGAATTTTAAGAGCTTTTAAAATTGAGATTAGATCTCTTTTACTGGAATATACAGCCTTTACCCCTTCTGTTTGTTGTCTGAGAGTTTTTAGAAGCTCTAGTGTAGTGCTGCCCACTGCAAGTTTCATTAGTTTTTTGAGATATAGGCTTCATCTCAAGGAACCATCCCTACAACTTGATGCTACTGAGGACTGAAATGTCACTCTCAATCTGATTTTCTCTCAACTCTAAGCCAGCATAACGATGTTACCAGGATCCCTGCAACAGTATTGGATATGGTCTGCCTTACAGTCAGACATGAAATTACACTTCTCTTTTCTAGATTATCCATTGCTTGCTGGTGTAATTGCCTCATTACAAATCTATTTCAATAGGATAAATAAATAATCATTTATTCTAGTACGACATCAATTATAACAAGGGAATTGATAATACCTGCCTAGCTCTCAGAGGTGTTGTAAGGATTAACTGATTCATGTCCTAAAGCGTGGGCTCCAGCCTGAACCCGAACGTCTACATTGCAATTAAACAGCCCCTTAGCCCAAGACCTGCAAGCTCAAGTCAGCTGGCCCGGGCCAGCTGCGGGTGTTTAATTGCAGAGTAGACATAGACAGTCAATGGGACTTAGGCTACGTCTTCACTACCAGCCTGAATCGGCGAGTAGAAATCGATCTCTCGGGGATCGAATTATCGCATCTCGTGGGGATACGACAATCGATCCCCGAATCGACGCTTGTACTCCACCAGCGCAGGTAGGAGTAAGCGCCGTCGACGGGGGAGCCGCGGAGGTCGATTTGCCGCTGTCCTCACAGCGCGGTAAGTCGGCTCAGATACGTCAAATTCGGCTACGCTATTCGCATAGCTGAATTTGCGTATCTTAAATCGACACCCCCCCCCCCCGTAGTGAAGACGTAGCCTTAGGGTATCAGTTGTAAGCTCCTAAATGCCTAAGCCCCTTTTGAAAATGGGACTTAGGTGGTCTAGAAAATGTCATTCTTACTGCCTACACTAAATGCAGTACAGAAACATTAACAGAAGAGGGTTGTTTTTTTTTTTTTTTAATAAACATGAGAACTTTATTGGCCTTTATTTAAACCAAATGTTTCGGAGAATCTGCCACAAGCCTATAACTTTTCACTTAAAAAGAACCCTTCTGCAAAAACAAGAAAACAAATATTTACACTTAGTGCTTCTATAGCACCTTCCATTTGAGGATCTCAAAGCATTCTGCAAACGCTATTGATATAAGCTTCATATTACCCCCGTGAAATAGGAAACAGTGTTCTTCATTTTACAGATAAGAGAAACAAAGGCACAATGTTGTAAAGCAAGTCTAAGGTAGAACCCAGATCCTCTGACTCCATACTGAACCACATTTTTCCTCAAGAGACTATGGATATTATTTTCACAGCGTAAGAAAAGAACCACTGTACCATATTTCACTGTCACATTAAAATGAATATCCTATTAGTATGGAGTAGATCAGAAAACATGTGCACAATGTTTATTACACAAAATTCACAGGGTCTGAGAACTTGTGCCAAGTTTCAAGAATATCTAGATGCAGTTCGGAGTAAACTTAGGCCAATTATTACTTGATCGAAACCATGTGAAATGCAGAGTTTTCGTGGATTTGGCTTAAAAATCAAGTGAAATTCAATGAGTTTTCATTTGAACCCAAATGTCTAAGCAAAAAGACCCTAGTACAAAGAGATGCAAACACTCAAAGTGAACCGAAGAAAAGGGAATTCATAACCCCCTGAAAAAATACCACATTCCACACAGCTTTATTCTGCACCCACATCACCAAAAAGATATTCTCCTGAGACTAATCCCAACGTCTCTTCTTTTTTTTTTTAAACTACATGCATAGAATATGAAATGTCCAGACAGACATGAGTTCCACACATATGCACTGAACAGTTACTCTTCATTTTTAAAAATCCTGTTTGCAGCTGATTTAATAAAAAAAAAGGCTTTGCAGGGATATTCATTCACAATAAACTGCACGAAAAAGGAGCAACAATGTCAACATCTAGGGCCTGAATCCTGCAAAGATTTTATATGTGCTTAACTTTATGCACTGTGAATACTCCCACTGAAGTCAATAGGGCTACTCCCAGTTCATAAGGTTATGCATATGCGTAAGGCTTTGCAGGACTGCGGCCCAAATCTCTGCTTTTCATGTGTAAAAGCTGCATCAAGTACCATTTAAAGCATACCCATTAATACACCCTTACTCTCGTGCTCTGAGAAGTCTCAGCATTTTCCAGCTTTAGTTTCATGTTCCTGTTTTAATATTAATTATGGGTAAACTTTTCAAAAAGCATCTAAGTGACTTAGGACCCTAAGTCTTAGTCTACAATACCAAAAATAATCACACCCCCAGCAGACATAGCTAAGCTGGCAAAACCCCTGGCACAGACACAACTATGGTGACAGAAGAGGGCTTCATCAGCTTAGCTAATGTCATTCAGGGAAGTGGTGTAGCTATGTTGGCGGAAGAATGCCTGTCAACTTACAATGCGCCTCCAACTAGGAGGCTCTGCTGGGATAGCTATGCTGGCAAAGGTTCTGTGGTGTAGACAAGACTGAAAAATGAATGGGACTTAGGGCCCTAAGTCGCTTAGATGTTTTTGAAAATTGTATCCATTTAGCCTAACCTTCCACAAAAGGAGACCTGTAGGATCTCTTGACTTTCATTGACTACTGGGTTGGATGGGTTGTGAATCACACGATTTGGGACACAACCTTGCACAAATCCAAAATCAATGGGACCTGCGCCGGGAATGACCTTTTACATTTTTGGTAACCCTCTTTGAAGATGCACAAAACTCATTATTTAACACTACTCCATCTCAATTTACACTACCAGCCAGAATTATAAGCCTGCTTCTCCTCCCTTGAATCTGCTGTCAGTTTCATCTTAGAAACCGAGGAAGCAGTCAGCGTCAGCAGCTTCTACAGAAGTGGGAAAAAAGCAGAGCTGCAGAAAAATCAATGTAATATTATTTCTTAAACGTCTCTTCATCTTTTCCTTGGATAACAGATACTAACCTGCAAGATAGGTTACAAAGAAGCTATGGTTTAGAAATCTGTTTTACAACAATAAAAGAAGATTTTGAAGTGGGTAAGTTGAAATTTTTTAAAATTAAATCAATGTGGCACTGCACAGGTATTCGCCTATACATAGCAAATAGCAGTACAGGGGCTTAAGGTTATAAAAGGCAGATAATGCAGGATTTAACGTCAAATTGTCGTGGCATATTGTCACTACTTGTCCCTGCTTCATCCATCTCAACATTTGAATGAGACAAGACTTTTTGAATAAAAGCCATACATATAAAGTGACTGTAAGATAATATTAGTTTGTCACAGTGTAACTCATATCTAGCTAAAGCTAAAAATCTGTATGCTCACATTCTATCCAAAATTTAGTCATAGAAAACTGAAGCAGCTATTGAAGTTCACGTGAATAAACACAAAGTAGATGAAGACAAGAGCTTTAGGATGAAGCACCAAGACAGTAGGTGGCAGTACAAAGCACAGCTGAACTGAATGCTGCCTAGTGGGACAGCCTTGCTGTGATCAGTGATTCATGAATAGAGCTGGTCAAAACCTGAGTTTCTGGTTTGTGGAAAATTTTGACATTTTGAAATTTCATTTCATTCAGACACAGGACAGATATTTCTGAAATCTCCCATGAAGCGGAATTTCCAAAACAATTCAGTTACAGATAATTTTCTTTCAGAATTTTGAAATTCATTTAGAATTACATTTTTATATTATTTTTACACTATTTCATGACATGTCGGTTGTAATCGTGCATAATATATATGTGTCATATTATGACATAATAGCTGAAACATGTTGTATTGAACCACCACCACAAACAGGTGATATTAATTTAGAAAAGAAGGTAAAATGGTTCAAACAGTACTAATTAGCAGCTGCCCTTAGTGGTTTTAAACATAAAATACAATTAATAGAATATTTTAACTATTATGTGTGATATAATGACGTCAGTACAATTAGTGCATATATTGCACTGACACTACTCAAGCGTCATGAAACAGTGTAAAAATACAAACATCACAAAAATTAAAATCAAACAAATTTTCAAAATATTCTGAGAGATTATTTTTTTCAAAACTTTTTTTTTGTTTCAAAAGCCTTTTTGTGGGAATTTTCATTGAAACAGGCTTTTTCAAAATGTTTCAATTTCAACAAAAACGGCATTTCCTGTAAAAAAAATAATAATAATAATAATTCCCAACCAGCTCTATTCATGAATAGGAAGAGGTTCAAGAGTCCCTATTTCATTTAATGAAACTTTCATGAAAACAAAAAAAAATGAGTTTTCAGTTTTACAAAAACATGAACATTTTCCACAGGAATGTGAAATGTTTCCTCGGGAAAGTAGCAACTTGCATGGAAGCTGGAGGAAGGAACATAGGTATATTTCCCTTCTGTAGAACCATCTCATAGAACTGGAAGGGACCTTGAAAGGTCATCGAGTCCAGTCCCCTGCTTTCACTAGCAAGACCAAGTACTGTCCCTGTCAGTTTTTTTATTTTTTATTTTATTTTATTTTATTTTATTTTAAGAGGCACCAGAAAGTCAGTTTGTGTTTATATGGCTACAAATGCTAAGCCGCAGTTGGAGCAACTCTGTAAATAAGCTACTCTAACAGAGATAGATTTAACAAGTATAGACTCCTCAATGTTATCGCCCAGGACTTGATACCTGAAATGCAATGGTAGTGGTCGGTCTAGTAAGACTCACCGCATGGAACATGCACTGCAGAAGATGACTGCCAGCATGGGCAGCGCGTGAACCACTGCCTGGGGGAGCTAGCCTCCTGCCCCGCCCCGTCCACCCAAGGTCCCACCCCTTTCCCCACCCCCCGCCGGAGCTCAGAGCTTCCCCACTGCGGCTGCTGGCCCCCGTCCCCAGGCTAGCACCGGAGCACCGGGAGGGAAGGCGGGCAGCCACAGCCCTCCCAGACCTGGAACGCCAGGAGGGCAGGCGGCGCAGCCCCAGCCCCTGGAGCCGGGCTGTAGCCATAGAGCGGAAGCAGGAGGTCTGGGGGTGGAGCACGGGCTGGGCCACACCTGGCTGTTTGTGGAGGCACAGCCTCCCCTCCAGGGCCGGCGCTTCCATTTAGGCGACCTAGGTGGTTGCCTAGGGTGCCAGGATTTGGGGGGGCAGCATTTTGCCACTCTCGGTGGCAATTCGGCGGCGGGGGGGTCCTTCCGCGCTCCGGGTCTTCGGCGGCAATTCTGCGGCGGGTCCTTCACTGCTCCGGGACCCGCCGCCGAAGTGCCCCAAAGACCGGGAGCACAGAAGGACCCCCCCGCCACAGAATTGCTGACGACGACCAGGAGCGCAGAAGAACCCCCGCCTAGGGCGCCAAAAACCCTGGCGCCGCTCCTGCTCCCCACAGCCTATGGTACCCACCACCCATAACTGCCAGCCATTCAACTGCCATATTTGCATCTATGCTATCAGAGCAATGGCCAGTTCGATTCCAGCTGGCTCACACAGGCAGCCCTAATGCAATCCCAGGAAAACTTATAAGCAGCAATATTAGACTAACTTCCTAGTGCATCCTCCAAACTCTTCCCTTGTGCAACTCATGCTCTTCCCTCCAGCTTCCATGCAGGTTGAAATGGGTTCGGAATGGCAATATTTTCCAACCATCTATACCATTTGACTTTCCTCTCTCTCTCTGGTGGAAAGCAACTTGGACCCCGATTGTTCAAAGTACAAGGCAAAGATGGACTGATGCACCCATGCAGAGCCACAATGGGTGTGTCTACACTGCAATGTAAGCCCAGGATCAGTAGAACTCAAGTTAACAGACCCTGGGTTTGTTAATCTAGGGCTTGAGCATCGATACTCATTTGTAATCCCAGATTAGGAATTGTTGAACTCTGGGTCCCACCCTGGAACTCCAGCATCTACATTGCATTATACAGGCCTGAGTCCAATCACTCATATCCCAGACTTCCTACCGCCCTCCCAAAACATGGCCACTCTAGCCCTTTGTTCGTGGTGCAGTGTGGGAAAACAAGACTGTCCACCAAACTTGACTGTCCACAGGACAAAGAAAGTCAGCTCGAGGGATTATGGTATACTTTTGGCAGATTCCCAGAGCATGAGGGGCTGCATGTATCTACACTGAAAAGCAATAGCACTTGAACCCTGGGTCCCTGCTTGACTCAGGCTTGGACCCTCCAACCCCGTGGCACCCTGGGTCCAAGTCCTTGGTTAGTGTGATATGTGTGTAGACAAAAGGTGGGTCAGGCTTGAGCCTAAATTCAAATCCTGGCTTACACTGCAGTGTAGACATACCCAATGACTTCAAATGGCTAGGCATTGGCACAACAGACCACCAATGTGTTATGTATTGAAGAATTGGGGCTCTAATTACTAATCTCCAAAAAACAACAGGTGAGCCATATGCAATACAAACTGCAACTCTGAACAAACAATTAAACATTGTACTAGTTCTTCTTTCCAAACAAGTCATTATATACTGAACAACAAGGAGAACAAGCCAGTATTTTTCATGGCACTCAAACAACAACATGAGTTGCAATGTTTTGTTTTTCAGAGATTGGGGTTGTTTGTTTCTTTGTTTTTAAACAGCATGTTAAATTAATATTATTAACCACACCCAAAATATAAATAAATAGAGAGAGAGAGCATGCAACATTATTGAGTTTACTTGGAAATAAAATGAGAGATGAGATGTTGAAGCAAATGAACATATACAAATCCCCTTCAAAAGATTTATGATTCTCTCGTGTAATATAGCAATCTGGTCAACTAAATCTGAAGTTGGAATAACAAGACCATGTTGATGAGTTAATTTAATAAAAGAAACACATGTCTCTGGAGCTACAGAGTTCTGCAGAAAAGAAACAACTGCATCTATTTTATTCATAAAAACTCTATTCATTTAAAAATTGTTTCAAGATTGTATAACAAAATAAAGCAATAATAATTAAAAAAAGATGTGGATTTAAATAATGGTTTCCACAAAACAAAAATATTAATCCTAGCACAGGATTTTTCAACTTTTTGATACATGCAAACATACCAGGCAATTGTCAAATGTTCCATCCTCAGATACAAATCCAGAATCTTACCAAGACATTTTAATTATCAGGATGATTTACAGGTTTGAAGAGTTATTCAAAACACTGCATGCATTCTTCTTTTTTAATTATATCCCACTGGGGATTTTAGAATTGTGAGTACATCATCGTTGATTCTTTCTTGCATCATGCTTATACTGAATTATGTTTACTTTATTGTTAAAATACAGAAATATGGAAAATTAACTTTAATAAATGTCAGTTTTATAGACTAGCACCCTTGTGATCTTTTGTGTCTTGATCAACAAATCTGAACCCCACCAAATGGAAATGTGCACACAGCTGCACAAGACAATTGATCAGTGCTGCCTCAAAATCCATGTATATATTTGGCTGAACTAGGCTAGTATAGATTTTATAGGTTTAAAGTGTAGTTGTTGTAATATATCTATATATTTACAAAGCATAAATAATCACTGATTTAAACAAGTAAATGATAGACTTACATTAAAATAAGTGAACACTAATGCCTAACATCATACCATATAAAAATGGGTATTACATAAAATAGTTCAGGCTTGGAGACATAAAGGTAACAAATAGGTCAACAACAACAAAAATAACAGCAGCAACACAAGGGTAGCTTTTATAAAATTAATTTGTCAGAATAAAGTCATAAAAATAGTCCACACTCTGTTCTGTTATCCCTCCTATTATGTGGAATTTAAAGTAGCCATTCCTGCTAGATAAGAATCTGAAAATACTTACCGAACAATTTACTGGTTTGATTATTCAGCGGTAGCATTCATTATGACTTTAATCTTAGTTTCTGAATTATGGTCAGACCATAGCAGTGTTTAAGACTTTATCAATACAATTGAAGCCATAATTTAGGTTTTCAGAACAGATCAGCATTATTCATATTCCAGAAGGGATTTGTGTGGCATTTTCACCTGTCCTGAATTAAAACTGAGCAACGCTTTCAGAAAAGGTGGTCTGCTCATCTAGATAATCAAAGGCATGAAGTTCTAGTTTGAAAAGAAATCTGTCTGACTGAATAATTTGTAGATTTATTAATTGTCAGCACCACTATCCAGCATGTTTCTCATTATGTTTATATGCTATTTAAGAGTGCACAGGTAGGAAGTGTGGTGTGTGCAGCTAAAAGGTGATGTTGTTTGAGGAGCATGAGTCTGAAGAACCAGATGTTCTCAGAAGCAGGATTTCATAAGTATATCATGATCAGCGGAACTGGAATCGGAGTGCCCATGTTCCATGGACGGATTGTTACTGTTGGTACACTGGTGGAACAGAGACCATGGAGAGTTAGGCTGGAAGCAACTCAGTCACGTGGACAGACCATGCCACAGAGTTTAATAAAGTTTCACTTGTTCAACTTAACTTGCATTCGGCTTGACTCTTTGCTAATGAAACATGGTGGCAACATCTGAGTTGTGAATTCTCTGAAGCGCAGCAGCTGGCAAAGTGAGCCATAGAACTTGGTCTGACGCCCCTCAGAGTCCTGAATATTGCAGACTCAAACCTAGCCCAGCAACGGACCAGGTGGAAGGAGGCGTTCAAGCTGTATACAGTCCTGACCACGTAGGAGGATGACAACAACAGCAGGAAAGTAAAACTGTTACTTTACCTTATTGGGGAACAAGGCAGAAAGATTCTCACCACTGCCTCATGCCCTCACAACAGTCCTTGGAGCCCTGGTGACCAATCCTCCACAAAGCAAAACAAATCTGCGGAGTGAGACAGATTTTTCACTAACAACCAGTCTGAAAAGGAGGGGACAGACCCCTAGGTTATTGGCCTATGCATAGTGACTGTTACATGCAATTATGAAGACTTGACAGTCTCGCTAATTCAGGACAGGATAGACTGCGGCGCTTAGGGACCATCACCTGCTGAAGTGGCTCCTTCCGGAAGGCGATCTCACATTAGCCAGATGCTTTGACATGGGATTTGCAGAAGCAGCCTCAAAAGAAAGGATGGAAGCCCTAGGTGACACAACACCTGCAGAAATACATGCAGTGAGATAAGAGTAAAGGAGAGCAGGTGGCAGGGTTCCATACCCATGAGTGAGATGCAAATACAGTGGGAGAGAGCATGAACGGGTAATGGGGAAGTGACCCGCACCAGGACAGCATTGCAAGGAACATGGGAAGATGAACCATTTTAGCAGCATGCCCATTTGCCTTGGAAGAATTAATGGAATTTGCACAAAAAATGGGAGTTTGACCATCACACCTCCTCCCCAGCATACCCCCAGAGAAATGGTAAGATGGAATCAGCTGTGAAAACAGCTAAGAGACTGGTACACAAAGCTATTTCTTCTGGTTCAGACTCCTTGTTAGCATTTGTGGTGCACAGGAATACCCCCCCTGTTTGGACCCCTCTGGTTTGGACCCCATAACCAGAGGGGTCCAAAGCAGTCCAGTGCAGGCACTGATGGGGCAAAGGACCAAAACCCTCATGCCAATGAGATCAGACCTGTTGCAGCCAGAAGGATGTAGATAATGCCGAGAGCACACGGCCAACAATCAGAGAATGCAGACACTAGAGTCTGACAGGTTAGTCAAGAACCTATGGGCCCTGGAGCAGGGCCGGCTCCAGGCACCAGGCACCCAAGCACATGCTTGGGGCGGCACCTGGTAAGGGGCGGCTGGGGGAGCGCGGCGCGGCACGGCATTCCGCGGGGGGGGGGGCGGGCGGGCGGCAAAAAAGTTAGAGCCGGCCCTGCCCTGGAGACAGCCACTTGTCTGAGGATCTAGACATTACAGAGACACCAGAAGGAGTGGACTAAAGGAGTCATGAGGGGTGCAGTGGCACCAAGGTCATACAAGATGATTACACAAGAGGGACAAGTGGCCCAAAAAGAACAGAAAACACAACAAAGAGCCAGCACACACAACTCCCCTAGAGAACCTACAGAGAGCAGAATACAGACACAGATAACCATCTGGAAGCCAACCCTACAGGGAGGGAGGAGACTTCACAGACAGATAGTGTGTTAGACTCAGACAGGTGACAAGAAGACTCAGATAGGTCACTTCTGGTGTGGTTGTTGACGATACCAAACCATCTCAAAGACCATGTAACCAACTGAGTCTGTGGTAAAGATGAGACTTCACCTCAGCTATAAGTTATCAATCTCTGGTCACAGGAATATAGGCTGGAGGTCTGGACATCAATTATTTGCTTTTAATGTTATTATTAAATGTTTGTAATTTAGGGAACTAAATATCATGATCAGTGGAACTGGAGTCAGAAGGCTCATGTTCCCTGGAGGGGCTGTTATTCACAGGACACCAGGGAAATGGGGAATGGTTGGGATTGGGCTGGAAGCAATTTAGCCACATGGACAGAGCAATCCACAGAGTTTAATATAATTCCACTTGTTCAAATTAACCTACATTCACCTTCACTATTTGCAAGGGAAAAAATAAGGATGACTGTAAAGCTGAAAAAGGCAAATGGCAGCCCAAATTCATAGGGTAGATCAGGGGTCGGCAACCTCTGGCACGCAGCTCGCCAGGGTAAGCACCCTGGTGGGCCGGGCCAGTTTATTTACCTGCTGACGCAGCAGGTTCAGCCAATCGTGGCCCCCACTGGCCGCAGTTCGCCGTCACAGGCCAATAGGGGCGGTGGGAAGCGGCGTGGCGAGGGATGTGCTGGCCATGGCTTCCCGCCACCCCTATTGGCCTGGGACGGCAAACCACGGCCAGTGGGGGCCGCGATCAGCCAAACCTGCTGCGTCAGCAGGTAAATAAACTGGCCCGGCCTGCCAGGGTGCTTACCCTGGCGAGCCGCGTGCCAGAGGTTGCCGACCCCTGGGGTAGATGATGTCCTTACTTTTTCTTCTCAGACATCTCAACAAGAAAGATCACACACACTGATGCCTTGGGGCTCTCTGACATTTAAACAGATTGAAAAAATATTTTGCATTTCCCTAGTTAAACACTCCAAACAATTTTCCATTTCACGTTTCCCTCCCTGTCTCTGGCAAAGAATGCATTGAAAACAACAAGACAAGAGAGGGAATGCAGTATCATCTAGTCACAAATCAGCTGGAAGTGTTCATCTAGGAAAACACAAAATGCTCCTTATTTCTACCAGATGTGTATCAATGATCCTGCTCCTCAAGTTACTAGAGCAGGGATAGTGGCAATGACATTTTGAAGACTTATGCATAGTTTTTTCTCACCTGTTACTATATGCTCTGGTCATCATATTCTCTAAACATATTGGGACATACTATTCACTCCTCATGATTTCATTACTCCAAAAGAACTAAATGAAAGGACATTATGTAAATGTGCTAATACATTTACAAGAAGATTCTGAATTATCTTTAAATACTAATTGCAGAAACAAAGACCACTAATAAAACATACTCCCGAACCAAAAAAACCCCCACCCAATGGAGTTTTGAATTTGTTGCTGTTGAATTTGTTACCGTAGCTAGTACAGATACATTTAAAAAAAAAGAAATTAATCTTATTTGACTGTTTTTAAATGGCTCTTTTAATGGGTAATTAATACATTTAATGTATCTCACTACTGTGATTACTTTAATGTAAACGTGTGATGATAATGGCATACAGTGCCATTGGCTCTATCATAATTTAATTGTACAAATACCCTATCCTAGAAAACACAAGGCATCAGCAATCCCCAGTAAGCCATTTAACCACTGAAACAACGTGCTCTTTGAATACAGAGCTTATCCGACAGGAGAGAGTATTTAAAATAATGAACAGTCTATAAGGCTGGCCCAGTGGTCATTAATTCAGACTTCCCAGACATAAGTTTGCTACACAGACGACTTACTGTATATAGATTCCAAGGGCAAAATTGCACTAGATATGGTTACATTATCCTTAGACTTTCAGAAAAAAAGATGGAAGCAAGTCCTCCCTCCTAAATAAGGTGCCATGAAAGCACTTTATTAAGCAACCACTTGTCATTAGCACTTGCACCATAATAATCTATGGAGTGATTAGGCCATAAGAGGACCTTAACATCATCACATCCATCATAGCATGAAGAAGCCCTGAAACATAATAAACATCTTTACAGTTTAATGATTTGTTGTTTAAACAAACACAGAGACTTAAACTAGACTTTTTCCTTTTGAATTTTTGTAACAAAAAGTATATTCAAAGATAAAGAAGAGATTATGCCAGTGGATATCATTCAAATCCTAATATAACACACATCCACTTACAGTAGAAATATATTAGGAATCATGTTAATATCTCAACAAACATTCAGGTACTTACTATATGAATGTGGGCTCAAGCATAACTGTGTATTACATTCTGATGCTGAAATTTCCTGGAATTTGTTTTCAGTAAAGCTTATTGGGAGCAATGAAGCAGCACCTCCATAATCTCTATATAATTCAGACTTTAGAAAGACTTTTACTACCTGAAGGTTTATTATTTATGTAAGACTATTTTCTAATCAGAAAAATGTCTTCATTTACGTATATTCTGCACTCTAACTACTTTGTAAATTGATATGCATATTTGTCAGCAACTTGGATTCAATTGATGATGAGCACTGAATACAAAAATGAAGCATACTCAATAGGACAAACTTGGTTCTCATTTACACTAGTGTAAACCCATTAAACTCAATGAGATAGCACCATTGAGGAGTTAACAGCTGCTACAGAGA
Source organism: Terrapene triunguis (assembly GCF_002925995.2). NCBI lineage: Eukaryota > Metazoa > Chordata > Testudines > Emydidae > Terrapene > Terrapene triunguis. The sequence continues at coordinate 25,876,027 of NW_020664440.1, forward strand.
GGCCCTGAAATTTACAGGGTGGGAGGAGGGAATAAGTTTAACTGGATGTTCTGAATCCAATTTTTTAGCCCAAACACAATTGGTAGTGTGAATGCATGGCTAGGTGGTATGACGTTGTCAAGCCCAGTAACTTCCTGGCTACCCTGCTGCAATGGCATATAATAGTTCCTGGGCTTTTATAAAATATGCATCAGCCAAAGTGCAAAACAGCTTCCTTTTCTTTATTAGTAGGGCCCTACCAAATTCACTGTCCATTTTGGGTCAATTTCATGGTCATAGGATTTTTAAAATTGTAAATTTCATGATTTCAGCTATTTAAACCTGAAATTCCATGGTGTTGTAATTGTAGTGGTCCTGACCCAAAAAGGAGTTGGGGGGGGGCCTTACAAGGTTATTAAAGGGGGTTGCGGTACTGCTACCCTTTTACGCTGCTGCCTGCAAAGCTGGGCCCTCAGTCAGCAGCCACCGCTCTCTGACTGCCCAGCTCTGAAGACAGCAGCGCAGAAGTAGAGGTGGCATTGTATGGTATTGCCACCCTTACTTCTGCGCTGCTGCTGGCGGAGCGCTGCCTTCAGAACTGGGTGCCCGGCCAACAACTGCCACTCTCTGGCCATCCAGCTCTGAAGGCAGTTGCAGAAGTAAGGGTGGCAATACCACAACCCCTCTTAAATAACTTTGTGACCCCCTTCAACTTCCTTTTGGGTCAGGACCCCCAATTTGAGAAACACTGGTCTCTCCTCTGAAATCTGAATAGTATATGGTAAAAGCCCACAAAAGACCAGATTTCACAGGGAGAGACCAGATTTCACAATCTGTGATGCATTTTCCATGACCCTGAATTTGGTAGGTCCCTATTTATTAGAGATGTTTTAAAAGAAGAAAACAGAGGTGCTGGCCCTTTCAGACTAACACAACCAACAAAGTTTCCTGCTTCTCCAGTTCAAAGCATCCAAACAGAGCGGGATAGTGGGGCTGTTTCTTAGCCAAGTTTCATAGTAATTCTATAAGGTGAAGCTTTCTTTATCAGCCAAATCCAAACAAAAGGTAAAGTTTCTGACTCGCAGAATAAAGCCACCTTGCTAATGCTCTACATAGGCATCAATGAAATTAGTTCACCAGCTCTTTTCCTGGATGAGTCCCATGTTTCTGGACCCCTCCTTTCTACAGCTAGTTCTTCCCTAGACAGGAGACTAGTCCAGCATTGCCTTATCTTTATGACTCCCTATTAGCAAGCCCCAAATGGAGGGCTCTGCCCCTTCTCAGTACCTACTCAGGCAAATTCTCAAAAGTCAGGTCTCCACCTCTTTCCCTCTATGGTTAACTCTTTTTCAGCCTATTCAGCTGCAGTGTACATATACCCCGCCACAGCTTGCATTGGATATTCATCTGCCCTGCTGACGGATAAGAAGAGACACTAGAAATACAATCTCTCTCCCTGATTATTTCTAATGGATCATCTTCCCAAGCCTAATGCAAGAAACTGACATGGATGGGTCCCCAGTGTACTGAACAGATCTGGCACTAGGTAGCCAACAGCAGAAATTGACAGAGCAGGATAAAATAAGATAAATTGTACTTTATACTAACCTCCCCATAGACTCAGAGCTTGAGGCACTGCTATTAACTACAACGACTAGGTTCACAAGGCTAAAATATGACTGCTATCACTCTCAACCTTCATCTCTGAATCCCAAGCAAGTTTTCTGCTCATCTTCAGAAAAGAGATGGTAGCTTTCTTGTGCCTTGAATTAGGAAGGCACAAGTAACATTGCCATGAGGAAAACTTGCTGAAAATATTTTGAGTTCACAATAGTTTTGATCTTTCATCGTTTTGCTTAAAGGAACAGCAGAAGGAGACAATGGATGCTTTGTACTGTTCAAGGATAATCAACTTTTTTTATGCTGGCAAGGGTTATTTAATTTTTGCACAGAAGAAGGAGGACTAACAGAAGCAACAGCACTATGGGCAACAACAGCAGACCCTCAAATTCATCTCTGGTTACTTTTACTGTATCAGAAGAAGCTGGGGAACAGTGCATACAGTGTACATTAACTTTCTCATTGAGAGTTTTGTTTCAGATTATTGCACTGAGCTGTAGATATAAGAATTTGACAACGCACAGCACACACATGTGACAAACAGTAGTGGCAAGTTTGTAAGCAGTTTGTAACAGAAGGAAAGGAAAATCCTAACCATATAATGTAGGCAGTGGCAGCTCCACAGTACAGGCCAGCTCACCCTGGTTGATGCAGGCAAAATAGACTCCCACACTGCCACACCTACTTTTCCCACCAAATTTTCTAATCATCCAAGACCTGTCTCGTATATTGCCAGTCAACAGTGTGTTCTGTCCAACAAGTTCAGCCAAAATAAGAGAGAGAGTGCAATTCCAGATGCTACACTCCAGAGGCTTTCAAGACAAAGCCCTTCTCAAAAATACCACTTTTCAAAGCAAAATTTCCAACCAAACAATTTGTATTTTAATAAAATAAAATAAATGAGAGTATAAGAATGTGACTTGTTGGCAATAAAAGATGTGGAAATACCTATTTTACCTGACCAATTCTTTGCTGTCTGCTATGCTGTGATGCAAAAATCACATTCACTAAGCTGCATTCCCCAGAGGCTTTCCCCTTGCCTCTCTCTGCCCCTAGAGAGTACGTCTACACAGCAGATAAACACTCCCGGCCAGCCCAAATCAACTAACTTGGGCTCGTGGGACTCAGGCGGTAAAATTGCTGCAGCCTGAGCCTGAACTTCTACACAGCAATTATTAGCTCTGCAACCTGAGCCCCGCGAGCCCGAATCCCACTGACCAGGGCCAGCCACGAACATACAGTGGGTCTTTTATTCCAGTGTACAGGTCTCTGGAGAGGCCACACCCTTCCCTTAAATTGCCTACAGGATGATGTGACAGGAAGGCAGCCTTTAACCCCTCCCTGGCTGCTTTTACTTTGCTACAAGCCACAATACCCAAAAGTAATCAGGTATGTACCACGTACACAAACAAAATGTTAAGTTTTCTTCCGTTTGTGGTTCCAACAGTCCTAAGAACATATGAACAGTATCTTTCATAAGAATATAACAACTGCCATACAGAATAAAGCAAATGGTCCATCTAGTGTAGTCCAGGCTCCTATTTTCAACAATGGCGTGTATCAGATACTGCAATACATTAAAATCACTGCAAAATGGGAGTAGCTAAATTCAAATTTGGCTTTTAGCAAACTTCGATCCTCTCTGACCTCAACTTGGCAGCACTTATATCACTACACAACACCCATAACACCAGTGTTACTCCATATTGATTCTAGCCCTGAACAGCTCATGCTTGGAGGACAGCACTCAGGGGGAAGAGAAAACAGACCTTTTCTGGAGAGGAGCTTCCATGGGAGTAGTGCTGCACTGAATTGAAAAAGGTGACACAAATTCCATCATGCTGTAATATTTGACAATGGTGGACAGTAGTATAGTGTAGGGCAAAGTAAAGATAACTGTCTGTTTTATATCTGCATGTATTTAATATTAGTATTATGGTAGCACCTGGAGCACTCAATCAGCATCAGTGTTCCATTGTGCAAGGGACTCTACAAATATATAGAAAGACAGTCCGTATCTCATGATTTTAATTAAAATGGCTTTCTAACGAACTGCACTTCAGAAGAAATCCTCATGCACTGCCTTGTATGAGACTGCAAATAGCATGCTTCCTCTGAATCATCTGTCAAAATATTCATCTTACCCATAAGGTCAGCAGATAGCCCTTGTTTTAGCAGCAACCAAACTATTACATGGCTGCCTCTCAACAACTGTACAAATCCATCCATTTGACCTCAAGGTGATAGGCAAGCTGATCAACGCAGCAGCTCCTCCGATGATTAATTCGGTAGTCAACATACTAAAGACCAGGCAGATGTCCTGGCTATTATGGTTATTTAATAATGATGGTTAAGATATCTTCAGAATTTTGTAAAAGAAAATTTAGAGAACTGTATTCATAAACTAGTTATTGCACTGAAGAATCCACACCACTGTTATAAGGAAAAGAAGTCACTGTGTAAATTCTTACATTTTCCACTAAGCGGATAACTCAGGCAGTGTCATGAGTCACACAGGTTAACTGACCAGTGTCCAGACCATCTTGAAAACATGAACATGAAATGGCTGTGAATCACTTAAACAATGGGCTTGAATTTATTTTATTTATATTACGCATCAACATTTCTAAGACATAGTTTCTGCCCAGCTACTTTCCTGGAAGTGTAAGCCACCATCAAAGTACATGAGTAAATCTTCTGAGAACAATTGGATTTGAATATGACGAATGGCAAACAATTACAAATTCACATATACAGACTCATTGTCAAACTTGCTCCAGGCTTGGAAATGTCTTCACATTTTTCCACAGTTTATACAGGAATTTGGTATGTAGCAAATATATAATTAGTATTCAATGTGATTAATGCATACTGTGGGAAAACACAGAAAGAACTGAAATAGAGCACCATGGATTTCCTTCCCCTCTCTCTACCCAGACTGCAATCAAGCATATGCATATCTGTCTCTCTGAAAATTTGAGCATAAAGCCAGAACACAATTACGGGAGCTGGCTTTCTTCCCCTCTGGCTGAAGTAACGTATGTTTCATTTTTCACTGTCACACTATTTAACATCCATATTTTGATCATCCTTTATTTTAGTCATATCATTTAGCAACATGGTTATTGGGTTGTCTAGCTCACCCCTGATATCATTCTCCATGGTTCCTTGCATCTTGCCTCCTTCACTCACTTTCTTATTTCTCTCTCACAAGGTTATTTTATCATTCTTATTTGTCTATGTTTGTCAATTAAGCAAGAAATGTTATAAAAAAGCACAAAACTCATCACTGGAGATGTGGGGAACCCTGCAGTTTTGTCCACATGGGTTTAGGAAAACCATTTTTTGGTTTTGATCCACATTGGTTTACCACGCAAGTTTTGCTTTGATTATTGTGTTAGAATAAATATAAAAGTTCCTCTGGTTGAAAACATGTGAAACTACATGTTTTTCCAAAGTTTTATATGAACAAATACATCGATTCCTACATTAGTGCAACTGAGCTTAGATTAGCTTTAAAAGTTTCTAAACCTTAGGAAAGCTTATCATGGAACTGCACTGAGTTTTAAGCTTTTAATGATACCTAAACCAAGCAAAGTTTAGTGTGGTTTCAGAACTCTTTAAAAAAAAGTTTTGCAAGCTTTGGCAAGAATATGCTTTTAATAGTGCTTACTTAAATATAATAAGCTTGAATAATGCAAATACCCACTGTATGTATGGGTCATATTACATATGCATTTTATTGTGTTAAATCTTAGTAAAAGTAAGGAGGCAGGTGGATTAATGATATTTTGGTTAAATCATGGGAATTGGAACTGGAAAAGTTAGGTCCTATTCCTGCCTATGCCAGAAATTACATGCACAACCTGGGGGGTAAGATAACTGGTAAAATTTTCCAAAATGGCTTAGGAGTCTCAGTCCTGTTTTCAAAAATGGCTTAGGACTTGTCTACACAGGAAAAAATCCTGCAGTAACTGGTGCACACTGGCTACCCTGTACTAACTCCCCACGTGGACACTCTTTACAATCGTATATTACTGCCATGCCAAAATTTGTAAATATATGTTGCCTTTATGCATATAAGTTTAGTCCACTTTGGAAGTGTACTAAGATAAACAGACGACACACGGAGTGCACAGTAAGACTGTCCACATGAGGAATTTAATGCCATATAGCTACTGCACTTTAAATACACACCCTAGCTTACTGCACACTAGCTTCCCCATGTAATCAAGTCCTAAGGCACTTATGACCCTAAGTCCCATTGACTTATGATGAGACCAAGGCGAGGTCTACACTACAAACTTACATACGGACCTAACCCCCTGTGTAGGCAGCATTATGTCAATAGGAAGGCTTCTCTTGTCAACACAGTTATTACTTCTTGCAGAGACGGATTAACTACGCTGACAGGAGAAGCCCTTGCATTGGCATAGGTAGCATCTTCACTGAAGCGCTACAGCAGTGCAGCTGCAGTGTTTAAGTGTAAACCTGCCCGTAGACGCCTAAATGCTTAAGTCTCTTTTGAAAATGGGATATACCGGTAAGTGCTTTTGAAAATTTCCCTTAACAGTTATAAGGGGTGTAATAATGCTCTTTTTTATTAATGTTTATAAATTGCTTTGAGATCATGAAATGGAAGGTGTCGTTTCCTTTACAGTCATACTACTATTAGGTTTCCTAAAAAGAAAAAAAATGTTTTATAAGTGTCCACACTTCAGAGGAAAAAAGCTGGATAAGCATGTTACAATTTCTGAAATGGCAAATTGTGATGCCAAAATTAGCTATTTTTTTTAAAGTTACATTATTCCAACTTCACACACTATACCAAACTGATAGTAAATACAAATATATTTGGTTTCATGTAAAAATGGTCACCTATTCTCCAATGACTAGGTCATCACATGTGTTAACTGGAAAGCATATTGTCTCTTAATATGTAGTATGTTATGGTTGTTCTTTTCCATTAAAAGCAAATTAAACCTGATTCTATTAAACGGCAGAAAGCCTCTGAAATTAAAATATGGCTCTTCTTCATCTTGGGTTTCATTTTCTAATCCATGTTTGCCTGACGGTCATTAGCCTTTGTGAGTTACACATATTTACTGATGGCAGAATAAACACCTCTTTTTATTAACAAAGTCTAACATTTACTCAGAGAGAAAGCACAGGGGCTGTATTTCTCTTTCCATTCAGTAAAAAATACTGTGTACAGTTATATACAAGATTACATTTACTGCACATTTTCATCAAATTAGTTTTATATGTCTTATTTGATTACAGTTAATAATGTCCCCCTTTTAAATTTGAGAAAATTCTGAATTAACAATACTTTGAGGGGGAAACTAGTTAATTAGGGGTGGAAACCTATACCATCTGCCAGATTTTTTTTTTTTTTTTTTGAGTGGGGGGGTGGGGGGCACTGGCAATGTATACAAATAGAGCGGTCATATTTGCTAATGATCAGAAAAAGCTGCTTAGTTGCAGAACTGCAGACAGACGCAGGTCACTAAACAACGAGTGCTGAGTCATTGACTGTACTCTTCCCTACATGTATAATACATTAAGTGTTCGGTACAGAAACTTAAATGAGACAGACCGCTCCATTAAAAAAAATGACAAGGGAACTTTTAAAGTTGCACAATTATTAGTCACGGGTAGGAGAATGATAAAGTTGAAGATCCATGTGCATCCTCAACTTTGCCTACATTATGTTGCGTTCTTTAATTACATAATCACTATTCCTTATGTAATAGAATAGAATTCACTTTTTTCTACAACCTTAGATAAACACATGAAGCATCTTAGAATATTTTTCATTCTTTTCATAATAATCCATTATTATCTTTACTGACAAATTTTTATCCTTTAGTCGCATTTCCCCATGTGGAGCCCTATTGACTTCAATGTGGCCCTGTAGGGATGCAGGGAACTGCCTCTGAGGACCCAATTACAGGATCAGGGGCTTTGTGAGCAGCCACATGCTGTACATTTTCTTTTCAACAAGCAGCAGTTTGGGCAATTCAAGAGAGGAGGCATCTTAATATTAAGCAAACAGATATGGGCCTCCTGTATTCAGCTATGTCTGTACTTTTTCACATTACTCAAGGTTGTTATACTTTGCCTGTAGTAGATTGTGTAAGAATGGTTTACTGTGTCCTTTTTCATGTACATTATTTCATGGACTCTGACTAGCATACAATGAGTAGTTCATAATACTAGAAGAAGATAGTTCACATGCATTTAAGGTTGTATTAAAAATGTATATTATACGGGAAACATTACATGGTCATGTACGACTGAATCATAATTGCTACACAAAAGGGAACTGACTTCGACTTATCATTGGCATGTCCGGAATTGTGAGCACTTAAATTATTCATCTTAACAATAGGATGGGTTTTGTTTTTTGTTTTCTTGTTAGGTTGGTTTTGCTTTCGTTTCCTGGGGAGCTTTTCTGAAGAAAGATTAAAAAGGAAATTCCACAATATCAAAATACTTTGCTACACACTATTGAACACTTTATCCCATACACCTTATGATATGCATAGGTGAGAGCTTCTCCTGCAAATCGTAGTAGCTGCACAGCTTTTACCTCAGATGACGTACAAGGGCCAAGGTTAGGGAATGTGAGGAACCTTGACACTTTAGCTATGCACTTGAGGCCTAATCCTATTCCCACTGAAGTCTATGGAGAGACTCCCATTGGCACTTCAGTGGAAGGTGCAGTGGGCCCTTTGTGAGTTTCAAGATAAAAAAGAAACACACAAGGTACTGCTCAGGTCCAGTTCAGTGCTATGCCCCAGCAGGTGCAAACCAGAACACACAGCCCACTGGGTAGGGTAGGGATATTGAAGGTGGCTTTAAATTATCTCTGTGCTGCCTGGATTCTGGGTTGGCTAAGGGCCAGTGCAGCCCACAGTATAAAGTAGAGAAGCCCAGGGCATACTCTAATTCATAGCAGCTTCCTGAGGGCTGCCTAAGGTTACCTCTCGGCCTCAGAGCAGCCCCGAACCTCCACAGTGGTATGTGGAACAGAGCCACCCCTCCTGTACCCAGCACGTCCCCTACTTCAGGGATTGTGAAAGGGGCAAAGTAGGGTCACTTGCAGTATCCCTACATTGTTCCTGTGCCAGAGGAATTCTCCTCTGGCCAACTGTGGTGTCTTTACAGCCCCTATATGCCAGAACAGCATACAGGAAGAACCAGGGTAGGTCAAAGAATCTCGGCCTTCATATTCAGCGTGCTGTATTCACAAGGCTTAAAATTTGGTCAAATCAAGGCAATTTTCACCAACATACATAAAGATACTTCTTCACAAGGTCTATTTCCATACCACATTTAATCTATTTTACCCATTCATATCCACACTAGAACTATTAACAAAATCTCAACATTCCAATTTATTTTTATAATGGGGAATTTTTTTTAACTCTCTACTTTGTCTTAAATGGCTCAACTATTTTTGCACAAACTTAAACAAATTGGCCCTTTATCAGAGACGTAGTCTTGAAAACATCAGCCTGAAAAATATGAGTTTTCCAATGTTATAAAGTGTCTGAAAATAGGAGATTAGAATGGAAACACGATGCTTGCTACTGGTAAAACATGAGCATATAGGAAAACACTAATTTTAAAGGAAATAGAAACGTTCTTATGAATTTCCCATAGTGTCTTCCCTATAAATACACAAAAGACAGCACACGTCATAGAACTAAGGAAAATGGAGTGCAACTACACAGAGATTATTGCAATATAAATGCATATGAAATTAATCAGAAAGCTAAAGTTATGCAAGTTCCATCCAAAGATAAAAATGAGACAATGTGGTGTAGCTATGCTTAAGTACTGCAACAAAACCTTATCTTGGATCAGTTTTAAAATATTTATAAACAAAGTGGGGCAAAAAATAATTATTGGGGGTTGAAGAAATATCTTAAAGAACTGGGAGTGTTGTAACTTAAATGCAAAAAAAAAAAAAAAAAAAAAAGCAAAAACCAACCTAGATAACCATATCCCTCAAAGTGAAATCTTTAAAGGTTTTATTTTTAGTTTTAGTTTTTTGTATTTTTTTTTAAACAATCATAAATACTCCGACAGTTGTATTGGTGTGAAACAAGAGTGGCATCTAGTGGCTAGTAATGTTACAGTACTTTTTCCCATTGAACAGCTGGGATATGTTTCAGACCTGTTTTTCTACAGTATTTCATTACAATCATCTGGATTATAATTGGGTATCTGGCAATTGCCTTGCTAGCAAAATCTGAAGAAAAGGTAAACTTTCTAAGGAGTAAATAAAGAGATAATATTTTAGTCTCTGTTTATCTATGTTTTATTAGTGTATTCACTTAGATGTGAATAGATGGAAAAACTTAACTTGCTTAGAAAAATTTGGCAAGAAAAGATTGCACATGCTGTCTGGGAAAATCTTTAACACATATATTAGTTCAATATAAATCTACCTTCTACACAAACACAGTTTTGTTTTCCACTGACTTACTATTGAAAGAGAATAGTTAGAGGATAAAGAGTATTGAGTTAAAGTAATAATTATCTGACTGTGCCCATTGCTATTTCATCCATCAGGTATATTATGTTTCATGACACTTTTCAAAATCACTGGACATGTTTTGTGAGTGGTATGTTTAGGCTTCTTACTGTGAAAACAACTGAAAAGGTGTTTCCTCCTTGTGAATTTTGGAAATTCCTCAAGATGGGAGAAAGAACAGGAGTACTTGTGGCACCTTAGAGACTAACAAATTTATTAGAGCATAAGCTTTCGTGGGCTACGGGAGATAATCTATTGGAATGGAGATAGCCTGTATTTCCGGCAGAATGCCTCAGATCCTGCGGAGCAACGCTTTTCAGTATGTTGTAGGGAGGGTGCAGCAGGGCTGTACAGTCACACATATTTTGGAGATGGGGAAACTGATTAGTAATTGGTGCAAGTTGCATTTTAGATATACATAAATGACATTATGTCACCAGAAAAAAACATGATTGTGTACATTTGACTAAGTACAGGAGGAAATTATTTTAACACTAATATTGGAATACAAACTACAGTTTACTTTGACTTCTTTTGTATATGCAAACTCAGAGGACCAGTTTCTAATCTCTGATGCAAAATATACATCACTAAGTGAGATGTTGTCTCATCAATCCTGGGGGGGGAGGGAGAAGGGGGTCTTTATTTTTAAAAATATTATATATTTTCCAAGTACAATTTGGATTATAAAAGTGCATTCGTACTGAAAAAGCCACTCAAGATTATTAAATCACATAATTTGACTTTGTGTTTACAATTCACATTTTCATTTGAGGCTGCTCTTCCCCATGACAGTAACATCATTTCTATTATAGTCACTGCACATAAATATCTATAATCATAAGCTACATATTAATTGGTGCTAGTATTTATGACTGTATGATGACATTGATAGTCAGTGAATGTTGAAAGCACTGTTATTTATAACAGCAGTTAAGAACAGCGTGACAGGAAGCTGTGAATTGTAATTAATGTCTCATGCAAAATTATCACACTAATATTCAAATATTGAAAAGCAGGGATGAAATGTTTAATATTAATGTGGAAATAAACAAAGACATTGTTTAAAATTTTAAAACTCCCATCAATTATAGGCAACATATATTTACAAATTTTGGCATGGCAGTAATATATGATTGTAAAGTTCTATTTGCTGAGGTGTTTGAACCCTTAGGAAGTATGGATTTTTCATTATTCCAGACAAATTGAAATTTAAATTATTGCAAATTCTTGGACAGCACTTCACTCCTGCAAACTTCAAATGCCAGTCCCCATTACCAGTTTGGATCCCAATCCTGCTCCCACTGAAATTAAAGGCAAAATTCCCATTAGTTTCAATGGAAACAGGAACTGGCCCTACAAGTTGTCATATGTCAGTCTCATAACATTAATCATTTTACAATGATTTCATTTCATTATAATTTTCTATTTTACAGTATTTACTTCACATAAACTAGTTCTGTTTTGTGTGACCTGTTTTGTGTTTTAAGAAGCTGCCTCAACTGGCACCACATCAAGCCATAATGTTACTATTTTTAGTGTAACATAACCTAATTTTAAATGGATACTGAATGAATCCAATGTAGATGTAAACAGGTCTTCCACGTATCTCTGCATTCTGAGATTGCAGACTGCCAATTTTAGGCCTATGCATCCTATGTAGCCACATATAGTTCCATATTACATGCTAAAACCTGATCCATTTGCCTCTAGTGAGCCTGGAATAGTGTGAATTCCTGACCTCCACTCCTCAGCTTGGAAAGTTCTCCTTGCACCTTCTGACTTGACTGGTCATGTAGGAGCGAGGAGTTATGAGAAGACAAAGATCCTCATAAACAGATGAGGTGCAGAAAGTTGTTGCAGGAAAGTAAAAGGCAACCAGAGGAAAGTTTTGTACGTCATAGTCTGTAATTCACCCTTTTCTGAGTCACCAGAGGTCAGATAATTTTAGTACTACTACTAAACGACTACGCAATTTGTACAATTCATATATTTGCTGTTACTTGTCATATTTGTATGATTTAAAGTTAATCTGATTCTTAATAAAGAAAAAGTGCAACCAGACTATTTTGAAGCCCAAGTCAAAATACAGGACTCCAAATATAGGTCATCACTTTTATGTCATTGTATTGTCCTTTTACATTTCATGTATTTGTCCTAGGACTATTCAGAAAAAAACAGGTGCATTGCCTTTCAAATTCATCTACAACATTAAGAAAACTGAGACTGTAGTATTTTTCATTTGGGCCTACCAGACATAAGCCATCAAACTTCAAATTCTTATATATTCAAATTAACTTGTGTTTAGTACATTTTCAAATGTACTTGCTGAGCTGCGATAGATCCCTTCCAAGATTTTTTTGAACTGGATAGTTTAGCTGAATAGTATTATTATTATTATTTATTTATTTGCTCTATGGATCCCCAGTCACAGACCAGGACACCATTGTGCTGGGTGCTACACAAACACAGAGCAAAGGGCTTGCTGGTTCAAACCGCAGAACATCAAAGCTCAGTAGGGAACTTTTGGTGCACAGCAGCAGTAGATTTACACCCCAGCTTGCTGCACACTGATCTGATCATTTTGATAAGTCCTAAGTATAAGATAAGAGACCACAGGTGAATACAGATAGATAGATGGGGAGTACAAGGAAACAATAAGACAATATTGGTCACCATGATAAGCAGTGGTCTCAGCACACCAGCTGCCTAACCACTGTTAAGTTTCTTGTAGGCAATTAGCTGAAAGACCATGGCTAGAAAGAACAATGCAATTAGAGTGGAATGTTTAAAATGCAACAACAACAAACCAGACAGTTTATTCCCAGCTGTAATTGTCGAAGTTTCTGTGTAGCTAAAGATACAGTATGAATGATTAAAGTCACAGAGACATGTTTTTAGTTAACATAAGCCAGTTCTGTTGGTAAAATGTTACTTAATCAATACACATCAGTACATCAATACACATTCTAGTATCAAGGCAGAGTTGCAGCTCAGCATCTAGGGTAACAGTAATGGAAAACAGAACTTGCCATTATGTATCATTAAACTATAATCAATTACAGAAATCTGTTAATGCTTTCCTTCAGAGAGACAACCATCGGGAAACTCAATCTATTTAAACGTGAAGATAACAAAAGGAAACGATTTTTAAACAAGGTGGTTGGGTTAAGACCATTTTTATGAGACAAACTTTACCAGATTTCCTGACCTCATTTTATTAACCTAGAAGTCAAAATAGACAAAAACTTGGTTTTTATATTCCACATGTAGAATATGAAAGTTCGTACTAAATCTGGGCCTGGAATATGCATTTTCCAGACAGCATCCAAGATCATATTTGCCATAATCGTTATTGTGTGTGTGTGTGTACACAATGATGTCACTGTTTATGATATTATAAGCCCAGTTCACAAAGCACTGTATAATTTTATGTGGTCCTGCTGTAGTTCATTTACACACAAGCTGTAGTGTAATGCCTGCCGAATTCACAAGGAAACGTCAAGGCTTATCTGGAAATGCAGTGATTCATAGACAGGGTTTAGGCAAGTGTGCAGTTGCATATAAAAGCCAATGTGACCATAAGAAACATCCCCTTTGCCTACAAAAGCATTGATCATTGAAGGACTCCTTAATCAGTCAATAGAAGAAACCAGCTTTAGTCTTGCCACGAGAGAAGGTACAAAACTGAGACAGAAGAAAATGATCTATCATCTAAACTCTCTCTTCCTGATTCTCACCTACACCAGATTTACATTAGGGTACCTCCACTGACTGCCTGGAATTTACTCCTCATTTACACCAGGGCAACTCAGAAAATAATAGGAGTACTTGTGGCACCTTAGAGACTAACAAATAATCCGTCCATTGGATGCATCACTCCATCTAGCAACAAACAACTTTCTTTCACATCTTCTTCTTCCACCACAAAAAGAAAAACAAAGAAAGAGGACAAGAGAAATTGTTTTTGGGGGAAAAAAATCATCCTTAGACCTTATAAAGATTAGGAATACATACAGATGTATGGAAGTTTCCTAAAAGCTACAGAGGTTGCACATTGTGCATCTCCTGCTGCTACTCCTGCTACTAATACATCTCTACCTCGATAGAACGCTGTCCTCGGGAGCCAAAAAATCTTACCGTGTTATAGGTGAAACCGCATTATATTGAACTTGCTTTGATCCACCGGAATGCGCAGCCCCACCCCCCTGGAGCACTGCTTTACCTCGTTATATCTGAATTCGTGTTATATCGGGTCACGTTATATCAAGGTAGCGGTGTAGTATTAATTTTGGATTAGAGCAAAAGCTAATCATGTGTAAAACCTGCACAACCAGACAGGAGTGAAGATTGCCTGGTGTCTTTGTTTAAAAAGCGATCTATCTCCCACTGCCTATTGCTCATTGTCTTCATTCAGCAGAACCTCCCTAATTATCATTTCACGACTTCGCAAACCTAATAATTCCCACCCAAATATTGATGGTATCACCAGTGCTGTAGAGAGGTCATATATCACCAATACACCATTATTTTAACAAAATATACTTCAGTGGACCAGCTTCCGTTGGTGAGAGACGCATGCTTTCGAGCAGGGCTGGCTTTAGCAAGTGCGGGGCCCAATTCCCGGGGCTTGTACTCAATGGGCAGCGCTCCTAGTCTTCGGCAGCACTTCAGATTGCCGGCCGGGGGAGGGGGGTCACGGGGCTTGCCGCGCTCCAGCCGGGGTCGCGGGGCCGTGGGGCAGCCGTGCTCCGGCTGGGGTCGCGGGACCATGGGGCTGCTGCACTCCGGCCGGAGCTCCAGCCGGGAGAGCGGGGCCGTGGAGCAGCCGTGCTCCGGCCGGGGTCGTGGGGCCGTGGGGCAGCCATGTTCCGGCCAGGGTCGCGGGGCCACGGGGCTGCCGGAGTTCCAGCCGGGAGAGCGGGGCCGCGGGGCTTGCAGCGCTCTGGCCGGGGTCACGGGGCCGTGGGGCAGCCGTGCTCTGGCCTGGGTCACAGGGCTACGGGGTTTGCCGGGGTCACGGGGCCGCAGGGCTGTCGCGCTCCGGCCGGAGCTCAAGCCGGGAGAGCGGGGCCGCGGGGCTTGCCGCACTCCGGCCGGCGCTCTGGGCAAGGGAAGCAGAGCCGCCGAAGATTTAAATTTTAAAAAAAAATTAAATAAAAAAAAAATTAAAAAGGCGCCTAAGGCGCGGGGCCCGATTCCAGGGAATCGGGCAAATCGGCCTAAAGCCGGCCCTGCTTTCGAGCTTACACAGAGCTCTTCTTCAAGTCTGGGAAACTAACTCAAAGTGCCACTGAAATACAAGATTTGAACGGGTTTCAGAGGGGTAGCCGTGTTAGTCTGTATCAGCAAAAACAACAAGGAGTCCTTCTGGCACCTTACAGACTAACAAATTTATTTGGGCATAAGCTTTCGTGGGCTATAACCCACTTCATCAGATGCATGGAGTGGAAAATACAGTAGGCTGTGTATTTATACCTACTGTATTTTCCACTCCATGCATCTGATGAAGTGGGTTATAGACAAAGTCTACTGTATTTTCCTCTCCATGCATCTGATGAAGTGGGTTATAGCCCACAAAAGCTTATGCCCAAAGATCTGAACAGATTGTTTAGCTTACTTGTGTAGTTAACACATATTTCAAGGGACCATTCAATGTGAAGTGGCCCATTATCACTCTATATCTGACCTATCAGTCCTGATCCTCAAAGGAAACCTGCACAACACTTTCAAAAGACGAACCTTGGAGCTTAAATTCATAACTTTGCTAGATACTAAAAATCATGAACTGAACAGAGACACTGGATTTATGGCTTATTACAAAAATCTGCAACCCACTAACAACCGCCTCAGCTGCTTTTTTCCTTTCGTCCTTTCTTCTTTTCTTTCTACCCCTTCTCGGTAAAGGGGTATTAACAGGCCACTTTACCTTGAATGGTCCCTTAAAACTTTTGCTAAACAATCTGTTCAAATCTTGTATTTACCAGTCACACTTCCAGTTAGTTTCCCAGACCTGAAAAATAGCTCACCAACAGAAGTTGGTCCAATAAAAGATATTACTTCACCCACCTTGTTTGTCTACTATTCTGGGACCAACAAGGCTACAACACTGTATACAAAATATACTTCATCACATTTACTACCAAACCATGAGGATTTATTATAAACAAGCTAAACTGTACTTATAAAATGGTCAAATTCTGACATCCATTGGTTTATAACAGTGTGTAATGAGAAACATTTTGTGATACAGGACCCTTGGATCACTTTATTATTATGTATCAGAGGGGTAGCCATGTTAGACTGGATCTGTAAAAAGGGACAAAGAGTCCTGTGGCACGTTATAGACTAACAGATGTATTGGAGCATAAGCTTTCGTGGGTGAATACCCACTTCGTAAGATGCATTATGTGCACTCCCTTACTTTCTAAATTTGGTAAATGTGCAATAAGTCTCCTAGTCTTCAGTGTTAATTAGGTCCGGACCCTGAAAGGTAAAATTGGTGGGAGAGATAGAAGTTCAACACCTCTCAGAATCAGGCCCTGAGTGAAGTTCTACTATTTTGCCTTTTCTCTCACTCCCACTCCCCATCTTTTCATATCAGCAACATAATTAGACTTAGATTAAAGATCTGGAAACTAGGGTCTGTAGATGAGAACATTAATCATTGTACTACTAAACTTTTACAACAAGAGCATTTTCAACTAATTAAACAATACAATCCCAGGGGAGAGATTTTTAAAGGCACAAAGGGGAGTTATTGAAAGTCTAACTCCCCTTTGTGCTTCTGAAAACCGCTACCTCAATCATCAATCAATATCATTGCACACAATGGGATTATCCATGTGTTTACAGGATTTTGCAGGATTAGGGCCACAGACAGTGCTTAATTTGTAATGAAAGAGGTGCCAGGGCTCAAGCAATTTTTTTACATTTATAACTGATCACGGCAAGCCCAGAGGTGCCAGGGCTATGAACTGCCAAGCCTAGAGGTGTCAGGGCTCAGCCCTGACAAGCCCTTGTACAAATTAAGCACTGACCACAGAGCAAAAGCAGGATTAGGCCCTATTGTGCTAGACACTGTACAAATACATAGAAAGATATGGCCCTTGGGTTAGGATACTGTTTGCCAGAACTGGAAGTGGAGAGTGGCCATGTTGGAAAATTTCACATAAGTTGCCAAGAATGATTAGCCAACAGCAGCCTCTCATATTTGCTGATATGCACAGAAATGTTCACTAATACCTCTGATATGCACAGTTTGGAGACATATGCAAACACACCACTGATCTGACATGCAGGCTGAGCCCAAATTAAGACAGATTTTCTATATTTTAATGTCTGAGTTGAACATTTTGTAGAACTGTAGCCACAAATCAGTTAGTCTTGTATATTTTATATTTGAGTTTTCAATTTAAACATTAAATCAAATTAATTCTATTGTAATTCTGTTTCTATTTTTTGTTATAAATATGTAACAAATAAAATTTGCTGAGGCAACTGACCACTATGAATTTGTCTGGCAATAGATATGGTTTAATTAGAGTACAACTTTATTTACTTAAATTATCAGAGAGTACCCAGCAATCAATTGTACAGTGCAGGTCATTATCATCTCCATAATAATTTCCACATTCTTGGGAAGGGTGCCATCAGCCCTTCTGCTTCCCAACCAGGTCCCAGCCATCCTGTTACTGAGACCCTGACACTTTCCCTTCGTATGAGGCTTAAGGAGGCTAGAAAAGGAGGGGGTTGGCTCCTTGCTGAACCAGACTTAAGAGCTCCAACCCCTCCTTCTTCAGGTCACTTAAGGGATGCTTTCCTTTAAGTCCTTTTCCAATCTGTTGTACCTCCTGACCTGGTCCAGGCGCTTCTTGATCTTCCCCACTTCGACCAGGTAAACTTTCCCCTGCCTCCCCCTCTGCTACCAGTTGCAGAAGAAGCCTTTATAGTTCTCCCCCCCCCCCCCCCTTTTTTTTTTAAACAGGCCAGCCATACAAGGACCCCGCACATACAGTAGCAGTGAGCACATTCTTTCGAGTATACCGGAGAGCACATCATGTAAATCAATTATATGTGGCATTTTGCTGCAACTTCTATGGGCCTGATCCTAGAAATGTTTTTTTTACCAGGGAATTACTCCTAATAGGGCCACTCACATCAGTAAATACTACAAGACTAGCAGTAAGTGTTTGCAGGATTAGGCTCTAAATACTTAGAGTTCAAGTGCAAAGTGGTAAGCAAACTTATTTCTTGGAAGGATTGGCACATCCAAAATACCAGCCTGTTACTTTAAAAATGCATTATTATTAAAGTACACCTGCCTATAAATATGCATACTTAATTTCTTTCATACTGTCACTCATTCCAAACCTTGCTAGATTGTAGACATTAGCCTAGAAGGTTGAATATTTCAAGTCTAACATTTCTGCAAGTTCACTGTAGAATTATTATACCTTGATCATTTCATTTTAAACACAGAAGGAACCTGACAGCCCTTAATTGTACACTTTAGGCATTATCATGGCCTTTTACAGTTTTATATTAGCATCCACAACTCAAGTTAAGATCACAGTTCATTTTTATGGATTCTGAATAATGTTAGCAACATCTGAAAGTTTAAAAGTCTCCAATATATATTCCACGAGCAGAAGGTTTCAGCTGTCCATGAAGTATGCAAATATGTTCACAGATTAAAAATAATAATAAAAAAACCCCAAGCCACTGAATTCAGTCAAATCCTTAATTTTATTAACTGTCCCAGCACATGACTGATGAAATGATGTGTGAAAATACAGGGTGAGGCAAAATAACCTACTTGATCCCAGAAAATTTTCAAACAATGATCATTACCAGGTTTAATTAACTTCAGTACAAAAACGGGCTCATTCTGTCTCAAGGCAATGAAGCTCAACATGCAGACAATACAATTAGAAACAAAGCACAAGTCTAAAGCAAGTTGTATCTTAAATTTGAAATAATGAGCACAGTGTTTTAATTGTGTATTAAGCAATTATGTGAGACTCAAATACAACAAAAACAATGCACAAAAATGTGAAGGGATGGATATAGCTGGTTGCTCATCCATTATCTTCCTATAAATTATGGCAAGAAAAATAATTAGTATGTGCAATACTTTAGAAATTTTTCATCTATGATCTTCTAAAACATACTCACTTTTACATCACACCATTCAGAGATGGGAATTACCAAAGCAATGAATTACTTGGTGACTTCTAAGGCCTGGTCTACACTAGGCGTTTATGTCGACTTTAGCGCCGTTACATCGACTTAACCCTGCACCCGTCCACACCACGAGGCCATTTAGTTCGACATAGAGCTCTCTTTAAATCGATTTCTGTAATCCTCCCCAACGAGAGGAGTAGCGCTAAATTCGACATGGCCATGTCGAATTAGGCTAGGTGTGGATGGAAATCGACGCTAATAGCTCCGGGAGCTATCCCACAGTGCAACACTCTGTTGACGCTCTGGACAGCAGTCCGAGCTCGGATGCTCTGACCAGCCACACCCCGGGAAAATTTGAATTCCTTTTCCTGTCTGGGCAGTTGGAATCTCATTTCCTGCGTGGCGAGCTCAGCAGCAGTGGCAACGATGCAGAGCTCTCCAGCAGAGATGGCCGTGCAATCCCAGACTAGAAAGACTAGAAAGAGGGCCCCAGCATGGACTGATCGGGAAGTCTTGGATCTCATCGCTGTGTGGGGAGATGAGTCCGTGCTTGCCCTTACATACATTCATTAAATCTTTATGTACAATTATTATTTTGCCTTGAAAATTATAGTTGTGTAGCAAAGAAATTGCTCTCCCAGAAAAAGGAATAATGCAAGGTAACTTTCTCCCTACTCAGCGCACATTAACTTTTTGATATTTTGTCTGTTTCTAAGGCTATATCTACACTACAGCCTACGTCAGCAAAACTTATGTCGCGCATCGGTGTAAATAAACCACCCCCCGAGCGACCTAAGTTACACCAACATAAGCGCTTGTGGGCACAGTCCTACGTTGGCAGGAGAGCTTCGCCGCCAGTGTCACTTCTGCCTTTCGCAGAGATGGTTTTATTATGTTGACACGAGAGCTCTTTCCCGTCGGCATAGAGCATCTTTACCAGCCGCACTGCAGCAGCTCAGCTGTATTGGTACAGCTTTGCCACTTCAGCACTTACATGTAGACATGCCCTAATTATCAGAGTGGAAAACGGTCTTGTATTTAATTTAATCATGAAGCAACTCCAAAAAGGGCCCAAGAGGAGAAGCACAGATGGCCCGTCATTTATGTCTCCCATTTATAGTTTTTTAAACCTCAAAATAACAGAAGAAAGGTGTGCAGGATGGGGAGAGCAAAACATGCCTGGGCTGTAGTATCAGATAGCCTGTAACAAGCAATGGTATCTGCTTGATAATCATAAATCCCCAAGGTAATATTCTGAAATGCTTTGCTTTTCAGATAGGTGTGAGCCAATAAAGTTTAATTTTCTATGAAGAGCAGGAAACAGCAAGCTCAGCACAATCAGGTACCAGGCTGCACAAATATTCCTGCTTCTGAACTCTTTCACAGAAAGCAAGCAGGAAGAGTTTGAAGGTAATAGTGTGTATATCATGCAAAAGGTATCACTTTCCCAAAAGATAGACACCACCTATGAATGAACTGCTCCGCTAAATTATATTATTCCTTGAAGGAAAACAGAGAACAACATTATATGCAGTGACTACAGAAAAGTGAGACCAATAGGGCACTGAATTTTGCAGGGGCTAATTAAGGATTTTCATTTAATTTTTTTATTTTGCTGGAATAAAGCTGAGCACCAATGAGCCTTGTAAGTAACTCTTACACTGTCTACCCCCTAAGCATCTGGATGTATAGTCCTCTCAACATATATCAGAATTCAAAAATATAAACTAGAGATGTTTTAAATAGATCAATTTTAAATATATCTGACAGGCAGCTGAGACAGCATGTGGAGCAGGCAGGCACATAGTAGAGATCTGACTTTGATGATAGAACGTGTTGTATATCTTCTTTATAGAAGCCTTAACAAATCAGAAAGCAACAGTCTCAGTACACCACTACCACCTCATATTGTCCAACATGCCTATGAATAAGGAAAGCTAAGCTAGTTTGATATTTTTCAAAACTAAACTGATACGATCAAAATCCTCAGAATTATGATTTTCCTTTGACATCACTGAAGCCAAGGAGAATAGTTTCATGGAAATATTCAGAGTGATCTTGAAGGGGATAAAAGGGCATGTCTGAAAGTGTCTGATCTGTAATTCTGGCTCCCAATGTGAAATCACACAATATTCTGTGTAGAGCTGCTGTCGTTGGTCAGGCAAAGGACACATGACTCTCTGGGGTGGGATCAAATTACTGAAGGACAGATGAGGGTTTTCTGAAGACAGAAAGCCAAATATAGTTAGAAAAGGCTTTGCACAGCTAAGGTGTTCCGTTTTTCCTGAGCTGTTTTACTTGTGGATCTCTCTTTCCCTGAGTATTGTTTTCCATTTTCAATATTCCCCTGATCTGACACCGGTAGCTTTATAACAGGATCTTGTGTGGCCATTTCACCAAGGATCATTCCCTCCTTTCTCTCTCTGGTTCTTTAATATTGTCAGTCACAGCACTGCTATGATCACAAATTGGTTGTCCTGTAACCACATCTATCGTGGACATCTTCTCTAGTTCTTTTTCAGCGTGTTTCACCTCTACTTGCTTTGAAAATCAGCACAATTACTTTTTCTGACATATATGACATTTTCAAGCTTGGTACATTTCCCAGGAATGCTGCAGTGCTTTATCACATCTTCCACCCACAGTTTCTTCTTTGTTTCCTAAACCCATTTTTTTCTTTCTGGGTTGCTAAGACTCTGTGTTTCTTTTTAGGTGTGGTGCTTTTTTATTTTTGTTTTTTTAAATTGCATTTCTTTTAAGCTTGCATTGGTAGGTTGTCCATTGTTAATCTCTCTGGGGTTTCCTAATTAAACGTATGTCAGCTTTATTAAGGAACTTTCGGAGAAGCGTCAATGCCCTTGGAAAACAACGTCTGTGCCTTTACAAATTCTTTAGCTACTTTCTTTCTGCTGCTTCTTCAGCCTTCTTCCTGCACCCCCCATTCCTCTGAATCCTTACCTATTGTGGCCTATCCACAATAGCTCCTTTCAACCAACCGATATTCTTCTGCACCCCCATCTTTTTTGTCTCCCTGCTGCTATTCTGCAGGCTGTCTCCTGCTTCTCACATTCCCCTGCCCAGCCCATTGATCACACAATCCAGGAGATGGCCATCTCCCCAGAAGGCAGTCTGGCTTCAGTCTCATTGAAAAGCATGTGAGGTGGTGGCTATTTTTACTAGGGACTAGGATTGCCAACTTTATAGTCGCACAAAACTGAACACCCTTGCTCTGCCCCATGCCCTACCCCTTCTCCGAGGCCCCGCCCCCACTCCCCACCCTCCCTCACTCGGTCATTTTCACCGGGCTGGCTCAGGGGGTTGGGGCGCAGGCTCGAGGGTGGAGCTGGGAATGAGGAGTTTGGGGTGCAGGAGGGGGCTCCGGACTGGGGTAGGGGGTTGGGATGCAGGCAGGTGTAGGCTCTGGGGTGGGGGGTGTAGAAGGGTGCTCTGGGCTGGGACTGGGTGTTTGGAGGGTGGATCAGGACTGGGGCAGGGGGTTGGGGTGCGGGGCGGATGTGAGAGCTCCGGCTGGGGGTCCCGCAGCTCCCATTGGCCACGGTTCCCAGCCAACGGGAGCTGCAAAGCTGGTGCTTGGGGTGGGGGCAGTGCACAGAGCCCCCTGGCTGCCCCTATGCATAGGAGCCGGAGGGGGGCATGCCACTGCTTACGGGGGCCGCAGGGAGCCTGCCTTAGCCCCGCTGTCCGCCGAGCGGACTGTTAACAGCCCAGTCAGCAGGTTGACCAGAAGCACCAGAGCCCCTTTTCGACTGGGTGTTCTGGTCGAAAACCGGACACCTGGCAACCCTACAAAGGACACACATTTCCATATGCAGAGATTGTAAGGAATGGTGTGGGTATTCCTTGGCTGAGGGTATTCTCAACCTTGGCTGAGGGTATTCTGCACGGTTGGAAATAACTGGCCATTTTGAATAAAGGAAATTTCATGAGTTTTGAAGTCTGCAATCTAAGATCATGTGAGTCATTACTAAAAAGCAACAAAGAGTCCTGTGGCACCTTATAGACTAACAGATGTATTGGAGCATAAGCTTTCGTGGGTGAATACCCACTTTGTCAGACACATGTGTAACTCTCAATCCTGTAGGAGACATTTCAACCTCACTTTAGCACTGGTCATATCATTATATTGGGGATGCACTTTAAAAGCACTGCAATTATCTTGTTAAAGCAAACTTGATAATGGTGCCTGTTTTAGTATTGTTGATGAAAAAGTGGTCCTTTCAACTAGATTTAAGTAGTTCAGGGGCGGGCAAACTTTTTGGCCTGAGGGCCACATCGTGTTTCCAAAATTGTATGGAGGGTCGGTTAAGGGAGTCTGTGCCTCCCCAAATAGCCAGGCGTGGCCCGGCCAACACCCCCTATACAACCTCCCCACCCGCTTCTTGCCCCCTGATGGTTCCCTGGGACTCCTGCCCCCGCCCGCTCCCTGTCCCCTGGCTGCCCCCACAATCTCTGCCCCTGCCGCCCCATCCAACCCCCCCTCTCCTTTCTGACTGCCCCCCAGGACCTCTGACCCCATGTTCCCCACCCTCTGACCACCCCGTCCACTACCCACACCTCTGACCACCACCCCAAACTCCCCTGCCCTCTATCCAACCCCCCTCCTCCCTGCCCCCTTACCGCGCTGCCTGGAGCACTGGTGGCTGGCAGCGCTACAGCTGCGCCTCCCGGCTGAAGCCAGCCACGCCACCGTGCAGCACAGAGCACTGGGTCAGGCCACGGCTCTGCAGCTGCGCTGCCCCAGGAGCTCACAGCCCTATGGAAGTGGGAAGTGGGAGAACCCAGGTAGCTCCAGCCAAGCTGGTGGACGCTGCATGGAGACAATACCATGACACCAGGGAACTTTCAAGGTAAAGCCCACTGAGTTCACGGCTCCTGGGAGAGGCTGGAAACCCAGGGACTGGACATCAAAGACCCAGCAAGGGACAGCTGGGAGGACTGGCTGGGAGATCAGACTGGGATAGAAGAAGAGCCTTGGGGTGAGAGAAAACGCCAGAGCTAAGTATGGACTTTTTCTTTGTGTTGTTGGAATGGACTTTAGTTTGGGAATCTGGGTTGTTTTAAACCGGTATTAGTCCCCCTGCCTGGGACTAGTCTGTTAACCAGAGAAAACCTCTGAGCTCTTAAGAGGCCTGCAAAACTGGGCTAACAGGGACAGGATGCCTGCAAAGGGACCTGCAGCCAGGAGGGGGTGCTCACAGTAAGCAGCAGTCCTGTTATGGACAGCATTATCCTGGTATCTCAACAAACGTATATGAACCAGCTGGCAAAGTGTTCATCGGACCTGTAATAAATTATATAGTTTCTCAAGGCATCTCTTTCAAAAGAGGATTCAATGTTGCCAATTCTCACAATTTTATCAAGAGTCTAATAACAACAATTGGCGTTTTACTAATAGCACTATCTGCTGGAGTAATGTGAACACATGAAAATCTCAGCATGTGTGTGTTTAAAAAGTAAATTTCTCATCCTTATGGCTGTGGAGAAACAGCATGAAAATGTGACCTGAATGCATCCTAGAGATTCAAATGCCAGAAGGCAAATATATAATATTTTATTTTAAATCTCACGTTGTTTTTGGGACTGACTCATGACATTTTAATGTTTAGGGTTGGCAATAATACAAAACTTCCCAAGGCAACCCTCCAAGACAAAAATACAAAAGACAGGCCCTTAAGAGGTGTGGCCAGCACTCACAATGAGGGACACAGCAAAGGAACAAAAATCGAAAAATAACTGAACACATCCTCTATTATATATCAATGATAAGTTAGAGAATTACTGAACACCAAACCATCATTTGTGGTATCTATCGTAGTTATCGAGTTCAACCCCTACACACACGATTAGATACTGCACTATGTGTTAAAGGAAGGCGCATATGAAGTCCCGCTCCACAATGCAAGAAGCGGGGTGGATGCTGTATCCTGGGCCTGATTCTGTGCAGGCACCAGAAACTGCCCACTGGTGCTCATAGAAACACTAGGGGGGGATCCTGTAAGCATTCTATAGTTCCAAGAAGACATGGCCTATTGTGTAGGGAGTGTATCCAGCCCCAGAGCTGGCAGAGGATACAGAATATATTACACATGCTAGCAGTGAGTTCATCCTACCCTTTTTCAAAAGAGAAGCAAACTATTTCTGGCAGTACATTGTAGTTGTAGCCCTGTGTTGATGAGACAGCACTTGAACCCAAAGTGCAGAAAGTACTGCTCCCTGGATGTCTCTCTCATAAAGAGCAAAACTGCATGGAAATCAAGAACAAAGAACATAATGGCAGAGAATCTGTTGCTGCGTTTCTGAAAAATACTGCACCGCATCCCTGGCTGTCAGACAATGAGTTGAAATATCTGCATTGCTGTATCTCTCTATAACGTTAAACCCACATTTTGTGAAAGGGAAATGATTAATATGAATGTTAATATAAATAAAATCACTCTTGTATGATGCTTTGGATTAAAGTTGTTTGTTTGTATTCCTGAAATTGAGTGTTGTTAGAAACTCAAAGGAATACAAATTTAACAGAGGAGAGGAGAGGGAAGTCTGATGATCAAGCTTGCTTTAAAAAAATATAGCAGCTGAAAAGCCAACGGAGAACAAAGTAATTTTTCCTAGGAAATAACTAATTGTGCTTTATTTATGTTTGCCCCATACAAATCTCTTTTTGTAGTCAGCTGCTGCAGACATAAAAATCAGATATAAAATCTTGGAAAAGCATCCAAAATTGTTCCATGGTCCCATCTCTCTGCATGCTCTCTCTGATACATAAGCCCTCTCAGGCATGCACTGTGAATGTGATGTAGGGATCTCACTCTGAAGGTTATTTATGTGTTGAGCAACTCTGGAGAATTCTCAACTAGTAGCAGTTTGAAATTCACTGCTTCCTTGATAGCTCAACGGCCATTTATTTTTTCTCATTCCTCCTTACAGCCCCAAGAAGCAAAGAGGAAACAGCGAATAAGCTACATGATTGAAAGGTTTGTTCTTTAGAGCTTAAGTCCGAATGTCAGTTTGCTGCAGCTCTAATATAAAAGCAATTGTGAGTCAAACTAGGAAGCCCTGAGCTTGAAGTCAACAGGGGTTTTACTAAATTAAGGACTGCAAAATTCGATCTTTTGTTACGAGTAAGGCAGGTTTGTGAAACAGTTTAACGAAAAAAATTAGAACAGAATAATATTTTGCTTAACATTGTGATCATTTAAGACAATGATCATTTAAGATCATTTAAAACTTTTTTGATCGTGCACCCCTATCAGTAAAAAAAAATTGAGCACGCACCCCTGCTGCGCCGGCTCTACCATTTTTGTCCACCCGAACTGCCGAAGCAAAAAAAAAAAAAAAAGCTCTTCCTGCCGCACACCCCCAAGGATCCTCTTGCACACCCCACTTCGGAGACCACTGATTTAAGATAGCAGAGCGGGTGTGCCTTATGCACATGGAAATAGAAATGCAGCCTTTGTCACTTCTCCTCTATCATCACCATCCTTAAAGTGCAGGTGGCTTTTTAAAAAAGTGACATTGTGGGGTTCTACATTTATTGTGTCTCACTGATTCCTTATCAATTTTGCTCAATATTTAGATAAGCCCTGCTAGCCCATCCTGGATTTTTTCTACAATCCTCTACCAATAATAAAAATTCTGCAGGCCAGGGTAATACTTCTGCAGCCACACTATATAACTGAAGGTATAATCTGAACACAAGTGAACCCCACTGGAGGTTAACAGTGCAATACAGATGTAGTTGATAGAAATTTGGCCTGCAGAATCTTTTCACCGGCGTTGGATTTGGAGGGCTGGCATTTAGAAAAATATCTTTTTGATTTTTAGAATAAGCACATTTGATAAGGAATCAATGAGATACAATAAACACCGGAACCCGCTTTGCTCTTTTTAGAACCACTTTTTCAGGAAGGCATTTAAATGCTTTATCCTGCGAGATGGTGAGCATTTGCAGCGCCTGTGAGAATTGTGATGATCAGGACTTCTCAAGATCAGACTTTAATGTTGTGGGTTTATTACTGACATCTAATAAAATATTAACACTAATGGATTATAAAATCTAGTCACTAAGTGCATCATTTCAAAATTACTGAGATAATGAATGTGTGAATAGACTTTTCCAAGTACACTAATATTAAAATAATGCACATAGTTTGAATAAGTATTTAACAAGATGGTGTACTGTAGCGATCCCCAATTATCTTTCATCCTATTATTTTCCAGTAACTTATCTAAGTTTCTACAGTCTATTACATTAAATGTTAATTAAATACCTAAAAATTGCAACATAAATGCATCAATAAAAATATCATTATTAATTTGTTATCGGGGCTACGCGGTACCATCCCTTCCCTCAGCAATCCGTGCTCAGGAAAGAAAGAAACTCCAGGGTAGAGACAGCCAGAGAATCAAGCCAGCGGAAGCAGATGCTGCAGGGACCTGCAGAACCTTTGGACACTGGTAACATCATCAGTCTGAAAGGCTGTTTACTCAAAACCCCTTCTGGCCACTCCCACACAATCACTTCACTCCCAGGGCTTGTCTACATTACAGACATTACAACAGCACAGCTATGGTACTGCAGCGCCATAGTTTAGACACCTGATAGAGCGACGGAATGGGTTTTGCCATCACTGTAGTTAATCCACACCCTCAAGACTCTGTAACTAGGTCGACAGAAGAATTCTTCCATTTACCTAGTAGTGTCTATATCAGGCTTAGGTCAACTTAACTACATCTCTCAGGAGCAGGGCCGGCTCCAGCATTTCTGCCGCCCCAAGCAAAAAAAAAAAAAAGCGGCGATCGCAGTCGCGACCGGCGGTGGCAATTGGGGGGAAAAGAAAAAAGCCGTGATCGGCGGCGGCAGTTAAGCGGCAGGTCCTTCGCTCCTAGAGGAAGTGAGGGACCTGCCACCCCTGAATTGCCGCACATGCCGCCCCTCTCCCTTGGCCGCCCCAAGCACCTGCTTGTTAAGCTGGTGCCTGGAGCTGGCTCTGCTCAGGATTGTGAACTTTTCACACCCCTGAGTGACAGCGAGAGGCTGATCTAAATGTTAGGTGCAGACCAGGCCTCACTCGTGTGTCCTCCCTACTCCATTCCTTCCTCTCCTCCCACCCCCAGCCTCCCTACATCTTATCCTTCCTTTATCTTTCCATGTAGCTGATCCCCTCCTAACAAAATCTCACTTTTTTTTAAACTGTGGAATTAACACGATTCTTGGAAATCAGCAATTTGTTCACTCTGCTCGAATGCTCTATCCCTTTTGCCTATTTAGACTGTAAGCTCTTTGGGGTAGGAACTGTCTCTAACTCTGTATTTGTACAGTACTACAAGGTAGGGCCCAACAGGGGGCTGTGGTCACTGGACACTGGTGTAGCAAAGAAGTTCTAATAATAAATTAGTTATTTATTTATTTTTTAAATATACACAGACATCAGTTAACCAAACACGAACATTAATTTTGTTCTCTAATGAGGGTTAAATAGTAGAAAATTCCATTTTGACTATTAAAAAAAAAAAAAAAAAAAGAATGCCAGGGAGCGATGGGAAATGCATTCGGTGGTATCAGTCCAGGTTCTCATGGACAAGCATCCACATCACAAATTGATTACCTTGTTGGCAGGCTCAGCAGAGAGACGGAGGACTGAATGGGCCACTGAGACTTAGGCTTTGTCTACACTACCAAGTTTTGTCGCCAAAAAACGCCTTTTGGCGACAAAACAGTGAGAGCGTACACACCGCAATGCGACTTTTGTCGGGGAAAACGCCCGGTTTTGGTTACAAAAACTTCCACCCCTGCAAGAGACTTTTTTCTTTTTCCCTCCCTTTATTGTCCACCAAGAGCCAGTGTAGACACTGCTGTTTGTTTTGTCGACAGAACTAGCTTCCACCAGTATCACACAATGCCTGCCCTGATTGCTCTGCTCAGTGTTTTGATCTCTGCTGCCCTGTAGGCATGCGCCCCTCCCCTTTGAAAGCTGTGGGAAGTATCTGACAGCTGAGTGTGCTGCTCCCTTTGGGGAACAAAGAGCAAGTCATTGGAATGCTCCTGTTCTGCCCTGCACTAAGAACACAGCGGCAGGCAGACTGCTGTTACAGGGAGGAGGGGAGGAGAGATTGCTGCGCTGCTTTGACATTCCTCAGCACAGAGAACTCACAGAGCTATTCATGATGCCACTCCTGGCAGCTGAGGAGGCTGTGGGAGAACTCAGAGGGAATCCTCCCAAGATGCGCAGCGATCAGCTCCACTTTCCCACAACACTGCTCTGTGGGATACATACCCACAGTGCATTGCTCACACTGTCGATGAAGGTGCTCATAATGTGGACATGATCTGTCGACAGAGGGAACAAGTGTGAACACCCTTTGGCAACTTTTGTTTTGTCGACTTTTGGGTGTTGACATAAGTTTTGGTAGTGCAGACAAAGCCTAAACTATCCTCTCACCTCTTACAGATGGTCCCTCCAGTCAGGGTGGAGGCTCACAGGCAGGGCAGTTTGTGGAGAAGTTTGTATCGCCATTCCAGTGCTATGCAACAGACACTTTTCGTAAGTACTGGAAACTCCCAAAGGGGATAGGGAATTGGAGGAGGAGGAGGAAGATCAATTTCAGTTCCACTGAGAAACTTTACTTCAGTTGCTTTTATTGCTACAATTCCTACTTTTTCTTTTGGTCCAAACCAATTATTTTTATCTCTGACAGACATACATTTAGGTTAAGATTTTCAAAAGGGAGCCTCAAGTAAAGCTCCTATATCCACACTCACGCCCCGCATTTAGTGGCTTGATTTTCAAAGATGCTAAGACCCAGCAGCTTCCACTGGAGTCAATAGCAAAATGCTCATCAACTTCAGTGGCAGCAATACTAGGACCTCATATTGCAAAACAGGAGGAAATTGCACACTGGGCCAAGTTCCTCCTAATCTCCCAATCATCTCTTGCCATTTTTGATTTCCAACCACACCTTTGTACAGCATCTGTGGAAGTTCCATCTTATATGGTTGTTCACATGGTGGCAGAATGTGTAAAAATGGGAAATAATTTAAGTAGCTTACTTATTTATACAATTGGGAAACCCTCAAATATGTGCCCACATGAGGGATAGAGCTTTCCAAAGACGCAAAGGGCAGTTAGGCACCCAATTCCCAGTGAAAGCAAACAGGAGTACCAACACCATTCCTCTTACCCAAGGATGTATCACATATTGCAAACTTTCAAGGGTTAAGAATTTGTCACAATGTAAAAAGTACCCTAACCATGTAACACTGACTTAGAAAAGCTTCAGCCTATCGCCCTATTTTTTTCTGAGCATAGAATGTAGGAGTTCACAACAAGTATTTAAGAGTTTATTAAAAATACAGGATATTACATATCTGCCAGCTACTGAATAAGAGAGAGACAAGGTGGGTGAGGTAATATCTTTTATTGGACCCACTTCTGTTGGTGAAAGAGACAAGCTTTCGAGCTCACATTGTTCAGATACAAAGAAAATCAGAGTGTACTATAAATCTCATGAGAAAGTGCTCACATACTAAAATGGTGGCTGCAATATAATACTGTGATGCAGACAGTTTTGTCAGCTGAGTGAGTGGTTTGGATAAGCACCCGCTAATCACATCACTAAATCTTTGAAGTGGTCCATCATTTGCATGCAACTGAAGTAGTAATTACATACAGCCATAAGTTAGATTTTAGAAGTCAATTTTAGGTGGTTTTAAATTATAAAAACTGACCATTTTCCAAAGGTTTGGAGAGATTATTATGGGGCAGAATGGTGGGAGGATCTGTGCTAAGTAGGCTGAGTAGAAAAGTTTGGACTCCTAGGGAAAATGAGTCCCAGCCAGGCCTTCTCCACTCTCTGTTGAGGGACCCCAGTTGGACAGACGTTCCCCGGCTCAGGGCCCTGTGCTAAGGCTTGAACCAGCAGAATCCAGAACGGTGCTTCAATCATTCTTTCCCAGGAGTTCTGCATTTTAAGAAATTTATACTCCAAGCATGAGTACTAAGCAATTTAGTCATTAGAATTTTGGACTTCAATCAAGAGGAATGATTTTGT
This sequence comes from Terrapene triunguis, assembly GCF_002925995.2. Lineage (NCBI taxonomy): Eukaryota > Metazoa > Chordata > Testudines > Emydidae > Terrapene > Terrapene triunguis. Next base: position 25,907,432 of record NW_020664440.1, read on the forward strand.
TATATGGTTATTTACAATTCCTTTGCAACAGATTATCTCCTTATGATGAGTGAACTACTATCCTCTCTTCTTCCCCTCTCTCCTTAAAAGTACTAAGGCCAGGTCTACACTACCGCGGTAGTTCGACGGCTGGCAATCGAACTTCCGGGTTCGATTTATCGCGTCTGGTCTGGACGCGATAAATCGATCCCGGAAGTGCTCGCCGTCGACTGCGGTACTCCAGCTCAGCGAGAGGAGTACCGCGGAGTCGACGGGGGAGCCTGCCTGCCGCGTGTGGACCGCGTCTGAACCGCGGTAAGTTCGAACTAAGGTATGTCGACTTCAGCTACGTTATTCACGTAGCTGAAGTTGCGTACCTTAGATCGAATTGGGGTGTTAGTGTAGACCAGGCCTAAGTCTCCTGCAGGTAAGTTAGAGGGCTGTTTCACAACTACTTAAAAGCCTCAGCATCCTAGGATAACCTCCCTGTGGCAATGCAGAGGAGTCTGTCTCTATATTGCTTTCTCTGCCATTTTAAGTTGTTTTATACAGAGGCAAGCACACTGTCAGTGTTCAATAAATAAAAATACTTACCCCTACTTTATAAGTCATCCAGAGATGAGCAAACTCATAAGTCTATGGAAGTATTGTCATAAAGCAACTACACTTAACAGTAAGAATGTGGATTAATTTTATTTACATAAATATTCCTGTTGTGTGAAATACGTGAACTGTTTCTTCAGATATAAGCAAACTTGACAAACACTCCTTGATACCATACTATAAGCATAACTTTGAAATCCTATACACTAGTGGGAAAAGTATTGTTTTGGCTTAGAACTTGAAATCCAGATGTTTAGAAGTTCATCTACCCCCAACTTGCTAAAACTACAGCTCTTGGTTCACATTCCTGTAGAAACAAAGAACTTCTCAAGGCCAAATGCAGACAGTTAAAGCTTTAAATTCAGATATGCCTGAGGTAGAGCTCTGCCATTAATCAAACATGCAGTATTTGATGCTGGTGAGTTAGACAATCATATCACCCAGTTTGATTTATTTCTTTCAAATAATGGACAGTTTTATTTATGTCTCATACTGAAGATGTTTTTGTTGTTAACTTCAACAGATTCAGTGTCAGAGATAAACATCTGAATGCTTAGATCATTATAATGCACTATAGTATATTGATTAGATTTTTATAAGATCACTAAGGATAATACCAATAAAGCTATTAAGAATAAAACCCGTAAGGAACTAAATTTGACCCAACAGAAGGATAGAATTTCAGCATTACCAAAGAGAATTCCAGAGACATAAAAAATGAACTCTTCCAGCTGTGATTTTCTTAACTTGGTATTTTCCCACAGACAATAAAAATATTAATATAATTTTATTTTTCCTTTACATCATTTTTATGTAGTGATAGAGGATTGTCCATACTCTCATCAAACCACAGACAATGATTCTGGATGAATAAAAAAGTACAAAAATAGTTTCTTTATCTGCTTTTGCATTTTCAAGAGCAGTGGGGATCAGACAAAGAGCTTAGACTCGTGTTGTGTAGCATACCGCTAATTTAAACTTCTTTCACACTGTCTCCCACACTTAGGGCAAGGCATAAGAAGCTTTGCAAATTCCTCTTCTGCAGCAAAATTGCAGCAAAATTTCTATCCCCTTCAACTTGAATGAACACTGCCAAATCATTCTGGTCGTTATTTTTATATTGAGCAGATGGTGGTCTGAGATTTTGATAAACAACAACAATCTCCCAGAAATTGCAGGGTTGCAGAGTTGCAGGGTTGCAGAGGGGTCACCAAAACCAAGATTAACAATTGATTAGCTTTAATGGACCATGGCAGTAATAAACAACAGGAGCCCTACACAGAGATTTGATGGTCCTGTTAATGCTGCTGACACAAATGGCTTTTAACTGGCTTCCTAAAAGTGTTTATATCTTCAAAGCCTCAACAAATGAAGGACTTTGTCAAAGTGAGAACCATCCTCAGTGAAGAGGCATTTACTGTATACATTTAAAACAGTCTTCCAGAAATGTGCTCCTGATTTATTTAGACAATAGATTCAATTTCTTCCAGGTGTGAAGTTCAGAAAATGAAATGCAGTAAGCCTTCCAAAGGCTGGAGTGCAGTAGAGTTCTGAGCCGTTTGAATCCAGATAGATATAACACTAAACAATTATGAAGAACCACTACTTCTAATGTCAACATTTTATGTTAATTTCAAAGCTTCCTTATCCTTAACTCTGAAGAGGTCACTCTTGGTATTCTCTTCCTATAACAGATTTATTTTCACAGGGAATCAATTATTCCACACCAGAATTTTATTATGAAAAGGTACTTTGTTATGACTATAAAGTAACCATGGCAAGTTCTGAAAACAAAACCTACTGAGACAGATTCTAAGTGTACTCTTCTTCCCTTTTCCTTAAACCTATTTTCCTTAATGTTTACTGCTCAACCTTAAGATAGACAGATTCTTGATGGGTTTCAGAGTAGCGGCCGTGTTAGTCTGTATCCGCAAAAAGAACAGGAGTACTTGTGGCACCTTACAGACTAACAAATTTATTTGAGCATAAGGTGCCACAAGTACTCCTGTTCTTTTTGTAGATTCTTGATGGACATCCATAGAAAATTTTAGAAGACAATCTACATAGCGAGAGCCAAACTAAATAATACCTTTGCCGAATACGGCATTCAGTGGACCAATGAATAGAAATGCATTACAGCCAGGAAGATATTTATTAATTTAAATATTGAAGTACAATACATATATATTTTATTATTAAGTTAGCTTCAATTATTTTATTGTCTGATGAATTTGTATTATTATATGCTTTGCCTTATTTTCTTAAAGCTTTTTCAATCTTTTTTTAATCTTGTTTCCCAATTGTTCTCGTTTTCTCCCTTCCCTTGTATTCTGACACCAGTACACAGAAAAAGGCACCATTTTGATACAACGATGGTGCAGCACTAAAGCCTCTGTGTATAGAAGCCTTGTCTGCACTAGCTATGGGTCCAAACACAAACCATTTGCACAGTCCAATGTCACTAATCCCATCACTCTGGGTTTCCACCCCATTTGAAAATTCAACTCACCAAAGAGCAATTCCTTCCCAGTACACTGCAACTATGCTACATGCTGCTAATTACTGTGTTAAAAAATCTTGACCTAAATAGTCTTGGAGGGAATTTAAATGAAATCTCTAAGAGAGTAAAATCCACCTTCTAGGTCTCCCAACATGCAAACACTGAGTGCATAACTTGTCAAAATACTGAGCCAATCTCCCTTAATTCCATTTTCTGTAATAAGCATCCCTCTATTACTCACATGCTTGGCTTTCCACAGCAGTCCTTGGAGTAATAACACAAAGCTATTCTATAAGCCTTTAGATGTTCTCATGATAAATGTTTTTTTTTTAAATGTCCAATTTCTAATTACCTGTAAATCAGCATCAAATTCATGTTTCAAGTGAGCATCCTCTGCAGCTTCAACAAGACGCTGAAAAAAGGAGAAAACAATAAGTACACTGTTGGCATGAACTGATATCTTTAAATCCCAGTGGTTCTTCCAGAATGATTAAAAAACAATTATTAGTGAGTTGGATAACTCATTGTCACCATGTACTATGGTGCTTCATTGACATAAAAAGACACTGAGTCAGATTCTTAAAAGAGTTTAAGACCAGATATTTCAAGTGCTCAGCACCAGCAATTCAACCCTGGTTTTCAGATGAGCTCATCTGTCATTGAAGTGCAAGTAAGGGCCAGATTTTCACAAGTATTTAGCATTCAGCAGCTCCCATTATGACACTTACTGCAAGATTTTTAAGAGGACTCAACATCCAGTGTGCTAAACTGTTTTGAAAATAGAACAGGAGTACTTGTGGCACCTTAGAGACTAACAAATTTATTTCAGCATAAGCTTTCGTGGGCTACAGCTCACTTCTTCAGATGCATCTGAAAGCTTATGCTGAAATAAATTTGTTAGTCTCTAAGGTGCCACAAGTACTCCTGTTCTTTTTGCGGATACAGACTAACACGGCTGCTACTTTGAAACCTGTTTTGAAAATATGGCTGCTTATTTCAATGCAGAAGAGCTGAGCTCTTTTCAAATCTGGTCCTACATGGAAAACTGAAAGGTTCCCTCCCCCTTCCCCCCAAGGGATGCAGTAGTAATCCTTGATTATAAACAACTGAAATTAAAATGGGATTCTGGAGAATAGTTAAAATATAAGGGATTAAAAAACTAGAGATGATTTTTATTTACCTAGCACGTATTAGGTGTTGTACTGTAATTGGGGCATAATCACAAGATTTCCTTTTAAAACTATTAATTTCAATCCATACTCCCAGTATATAGTATCTTCTCAAATGCCACCATAATTAAAAGGAGAAAAAAATGTAAAATGTTTTTCTCCTAATGACATTAAAAATTCCCTGTTTTGAGCTTCCTTGCGAGTAATGCCTCAATAATGGAGAAGCTTTTACTCAATGTAGCCACTGTTTCTTTATTCCTACTCAAAAAATGCAACACATAATATGGGTTCAATCCAGACATTTTGCTCCACAAAAAGACATGATATTCCTTCCAAAACTTTATTTTAGTTTTTTGTACTACTGTAAGTTTGAATATTCTTGTTATCCAGGCAAGTGCCTGCTTTTTTTTATTATTATTTTAAATCCTGCCAGATAAAGGGCTGGATAAGTTCATGATCAGCAATAACATTTGTCATATAAGCAACAAGAAAAATAATTAAACATCATGCTACAGGGAATAAATTGATCACAATCAAGGTCTAGGAGGGATTCCATCACCCCCTTGATGAAGGGTATACAGGTGTGTATGTTTTTGCTTTCTTTTAACACATCAAGTATCAGCACTTTCATGCTTTCATGGTACGTGCTATAGAAAAACTCAAAATAGATTAGTTAGCTGCATAGCTCTTACTAACACTAATAGGAGTCATGAAGCTAAATTTCCATGCATGATTTTGAAAATAATGTACCCCCTAAAATAGCTGTGTCATATGAAATAACAAGTATTCCTGAACCATAGTGGATCTTTACTTAGACTGAAATAACTAATTATATATAATTACTCCAAGTGTAACAAACTTGGCTACAGCAGAACCTCAGAGTTACAAATGCCTCGGGAATGGGGGGTTGTTCGTAACTCTGAACAAAACATTTTGGTTGTTCTTTCAAAAGTTTACAGCTGAGTGTTGACTTAATACAACTTTGAAACTTTACTATGCAGAAGAAAAATGCTGCTTTGAACCACCTTAATTTAATTGAAAAAAGCACAAAAACGGTTTCCTTACCTTATCAAATCTTTCTTTTAAACTTTCTCTTTTTTTAGTAGTTTAAATTTAACACAGTACTATACTATATTTGCTTTTTTAAAGTTAAATTTATTTATTTATTTTCTTTCTCTGCTGCGCCCTGACTCCATAATTCCGGTTCCAAATGAAGTGTGTGGATGACTGGTCAGTTCATAACTCCGGTGTTTGTAACTCTGAGGTTCTACTGTACATTTAGTTAGCTGAGATACTTTTATACTATATAGAGAATGATACCTATTATAGTGCTATTAAAAACCGATCTTGAAATTCATGGGAGCTATTTCAGTCTACAAATAAATTTGACTACAAATCTTTTATATTTACAATAAAAATACCACAAAATAAATATGTATTTGGAAGGGTAAACCTCACACCAACTGTGGCATGTTTTAAAAATTAATTATTGCTCCCAATCTGCTCTGTCACAGTAGCAATGTGCTAAAAATCAGTTTAAATTATTTGGCCTTTTTTTTGTCAATTAAGAAAGAAAAATATTGTGAGCAAAATACAAGGCTTAACTCAATACATTCAAGTAAGTGTGTACCCCCACCCTCTTTTTTTAAAACCAGAATTGGACTATGAAAATGCTTGTTTGGAAGCTTCTCTTTGAGTGTACAGTATAGAAGACCATGACTATGATGGGTATTTTTAATTAAAAATGCAGGCAATGGAGCAGAAGAGGGGTCAAACAGACTCCTTCATACAAGTGAATTTTGGGGCAAAGGACAGACATCAAGCTTTTTTTTTCCTTCCACACTGATGCATTTACTAATTCAGAAATTATTCTAGTATATCACGAGGAATCCAATCCTTGAAACACATTACCTAGTGGCTATAAAACTGTAATTCATAGTTTTTTTATATATATGGTTTGTATTGACCCCAATGTTCCTAAATTACATTTTTCTCTTCAGTGAAATAAACTGAAGGCAAGATTTCTCTCTGTCAATGAGAAATTACCTAGCTCATGCTTCTGTGGTAAAGTAGAGACAATCTTCTAAGGAGGGAGGCACCAAAATAAAGGGCACTAATTGGTTGGTACCTCCCACTTTTAAATATATATATTTTTGAATACTCTGTATAAAAATATTGGCACTCCACCTCCTTAAGTTCCCACAAACAAAGGGTCTCCTCTCACATGGTTGGGGAGGCATTGCACACACCACCACCACCCCACTGAGGTAACAAGACGACAAAAGTTTTGCACAAAGAATGTAATAAATACAAACATACACTGCATTTTCAGTATAATACTCCACAATACATTTATTGTAATATTTCTCAGTACTAGCATAGAGGAGACCAGGAAATCTGGGGAGAGATGTGGAAAAGGTAAACTAGTAATGAGGTAAGACCACACAATGACATATTACTAGATCTATGCAGATTAAATCATAATGAACAAATTATATACAAATGAATCATTTTTCAGAAAAGTCTCCAAAGGAATGAAGCATTAAGGAAATGATTTCTTAAAGCACCTGAGACAAAAATATAAAAACCATATGTAACACTACAACATTTTTATGATAAAGCCCCATTTTAAAATATTTTCATGACAAAATACTTTATCCCAGAATGATTTCTGAGCACTCAGAGTGATTATTAACCATTAGGTGAAAATTACTATGACATGCTTAGTACAAACACCAATATATTTTCATTAGAGTAAATATGCTTTAAATTTATTGCTTTAGCCAATAAATGCTTATTAACTCTTAGCTATTCTGAAGGAAATCTTTAGTTATCTATATCGATTTACACTGAGTGAATTACAAACTTGGAAGTAAAATATTTAAGGACATATACTTTAACTGCATATTTAATCCTGTATGTGTGTACACATATAAATGAAAACATGTGCACACAGACTGAAGGCCGTACATAATCCATGGATAAATAACAATTTGCACTTCTTACAGTACCCTTCAGTTTAAGAAGTCAGTTAATTAATTAATCCTCACAACACTCCAACAGTTACAGTTACAAAGTTATTTGTCTAATATCCCACAGTACAGCACTGATAGAGCTGGGATAAGAATCCAGGAGTCCTGGCAACTATCAGCCTCAAAGACTAACATGGTCACTAAAATGCAATTCTAGTGTTGGTTTTCTGAACAGTATTAGAACTATAGACTATTTACCACCGGGGGACATGGTGGGTAAGGTCTCTCTAGTATCCTGGGACCGACAAGGCTACAAGCACATACAGAGGAGAGAGAGAGAGAGAGAGAGAGAGAGAGAGCCTCAATTTCCCCCCACACACACACAATTCCTAGGAAGGTGCCACCACAGCCATGATGTAATAATCTGATAGAATCTACTGATATAAATATGTTGATATGAGTGGTCCTTGCACAAAGCAATTATATTAAATAGCTACTTCTGAATTTAAGCAATTTACTGAGGCAGATTTATTTTTAATTAGTTAAAGTTCAATTGCTTCAGATGTGACATGATCAGATTGACCGTCCTGCACTTTTAAGCAGTGGGGGCAGTGTTTGGCAGGCTGGCCGAGAGAAGGGAACAGTGCTTTATGGCTGGTGGTGGTAGGGAAGATGAAAACTGCTGCAAAAAAGGGTCAGCTTGGTCACTGATATCCCTTGGGAATGCAGAGTTTAAAAGGGGCAGGTCGGCGTCTAAAGCCTTCCTTTTTACAGAGACCAAGGCTGAAGCAGGACCCACCCTCCCTCCCTTTTAGGTGGTAAAATACCAGGTTTGGTCAACACCTGCTGGGGGCATTACGCTAGCCGTCCCATTTTTAGCAGGGCTGGGAAGGAATTTTTCCCTTACCACCACTGGATGCAGTTTGGGTTTTTCTCGCCTTCCCCACAGCGGGTTTCAGGAAGGGCTCTGTTCATGCATGGCATGATGGGTGGTAGGTCATATGTCGCAACTCATTATTTAAGTGTAGGGCGGATGTCCAGTGCAGGTACTCCATAGGAAAGGTATACAGTGACTGGATAAATGGCTTGGAAAAGGACTTAAAAAGAGGTGTTCATGAAAGGAACGAATGGGGGGCGGTTGGGGCTCCTATGATTGGTACGGCAGGGAACCAACCCCCCATTCTTATAGCCCACCTTAACCCTCCTACGAGTGGGGGTGGATGGTAAGGTCCCAGCAATGGATTTGTTAGAGGGACCTGAATGGAAAAAGAGGGGGAGATAGTAAAACCCCTCCGGGTAATTATGGAATAAACATGAGGTTACCGTCACCGTACACTATCTGCTGGGTAGTCCCAGACATCTAATGATAAACTGGCAGCCTGATTAAATCCATGTCAAATGTCTCCTGTCCTTCTTTTGGCATAGCCAGACAAGTGCTACTAATGACTATCAGCGCGGCCTTTGTGAATCCCCCTTCTGCTGTTGTGGCCGGTTAGAAGATGTAGGCCACAAATTTGCAGACTGCAGTTATCAGCAAGGGCTGCTGGTTCCTCATGGATTTGCATAATGCCCTTTCCTCAGCTACTGAATGGTTAACACACTTAGACTGACATGCTTGACTTGATCATCTATGTAGATGCAATTGCAATGTATATTTTTACTTGAATTAGGAATGAGGCAAAGTCATTTCCCCTAGTTTTAAACACACAAACATCAAGGGTTTAAAAATTAAAATCAGAATTTGAATAACTTTGTGGGTGTCTTCTAAGAAGGAGAATGAAAAAACAGGAGCAGAAATAGGATAAAGAGTAAAAATCCAACATGAAAATCGGGCGACAAATGGAGCAGAGACTGGATAGCATAAAAAAATTAATGGAGACACAGAGAAAGGGGAAGAGAACAAATCTAATGAAAACATTAATACAGTATAAATACAGAACACCCACTTGTGCCAACATAGTTTTTGCAGGGGGGAGGGAGGGGCTTCTTCACTCACTCTCCTCAGTCAGGCTTCCCATAGGTTAGAAAAAGGATTCTGTTTATTTTAAACTGACGTGCCTTTGTGGTGGGGAGGGAAACAGATTTAACTGCAATGAAGTGAGTTCACAAAATAGATTAAAAAAATCTTTAAACATAGTGACTAGTTCAAGAGGGTTTCTGAGCTCCTTAACTACACTGGGGTCAGCAACCTCTACCTCTAAATGCTAAGTGAAATTATATGTCTTTCTAATCAAGTCCTAAAGGAACACATTTATATTCTATTCATTAAGAAGAATAGAAAGGAAACAAATTAACTGTGGAACACAAAGCCAGACATGTTGCTATAAAATATCTTTTTCTTCTAATTAAATTGCTATACATTTTGAAGGAAACAAACAAACAAACAAAAAGACCCCAATGGGATCATCATAACTATCTAAGTAATACCAAGTGTATTCCATAATTGCTGATATAACAATATAGCTAATTAAACACAAAATGTTGTCATGAAACAGCAAAGCTTGCTACACATATAACACAAGACCACAGAAGCAAGGAAATGAAAAGTTAAGCCATCTAATAGCAATACCTTCTACTCCTCCACTCACAGGCACACACCTTACTACTTCCACAATTCTCATACACCACAACCTTAAAATTCTGCCCTATCCCACCAAAGGATGCCAGCCTTCCACCACCTCCTTTTACCAAATTATCCTTTCCAAACACATCAGACTATTCCTCAACCTTCACTTCAGCCTGTCAAACACACTAACTTTACTCTACACTATTAGTTGTATCCACTTTGGTATACTACGTTGATGTGTTGGTGAGTAGGAAGTGTGATGGAGGGGATGCGGGAAGGCTGTAGTCAGGTAAATTGTATGTATATCACTCTTAACTGTTTCACAGCTAAGTTTGTCTGTACTAACTTCCTAATTTTTCAAAATATTTAAGCATTAAAGGTTCCCTGCATGCAAATCCCCATTTCTCCTTTCACTTCAAGTCCCCCACAACCTCAATATAATAACCAGTAGCAGTTTTGAACCAACTAACTTTCTATGGTTTATCAAAGAAAAGCTCCCCCCCACTGGTGAACCACAGGAAGTTTGTATGCAGTGTTGTATCTATGTCAGTCCCAGGATATTAGAGAGACAAGATGGATGAGGTAATATCTTTATTGGACCAACTTCTGTTGGTGAGAGAGACAAGCTTTCGAGACACACAGAGCTCTCTCTCTCTCTCAGGTCTGGGAAAGGCACTCAGGCTATGTCTACACTAGAGACCTTACAGTGGCACAGCTTTACCAATGCAGCTGCGCTGCTGTAAGATCTCTTGTGTAGCCTCTCTTGTGTAGGGCTCTCCTGTCAACATAATTAAACCACCCCCAATAAGTAGTGGTAACTATGTCGGCAGGAGAAGCTCTCCTCCCAGCATAGCGCAGTGCACACTATCATTTATGCTGGCAAAACTTATGTCGCTCAGGGGTGTGTTTTTTCACCCCTCCCAAGCGACATAAGTTTTGTCGACATAAGTGGTAGTGTAGCCATAGCCTCAGTCTCACAGCTAAACACAAGGTTGAACAGATAGTTTAGCATAAGTAGTTAGCACATATTGTAAGGGACCACTTAAGGTGAAGTTGTCTGTTAACACCCCTCTAGTCATAGGACAAAATGGGGGCAGGTTAGTGAGTTACAAGGGGCACCAAAACAAGGACGGGGGGCCATGACCCTCCCACTTTTTGAAAGTGGACGGGCCTGGCCCCTCCACTTTTCACCATGGGCTCCTCCCCGTGCCCCTCCTCTTTCCCCGATGCCCCGCCCCCCGGTCAAGCCCCCAGCTTGTGTCCCCGTCCCCTAGGCCTCCTGTCTCAGGCAGATGGAAGATCTATGGCTCCCCACAGCTGCTCAGGCAGCTCTTACCAGGGCCGGACTGCGGCTCTGAGGCCCTGCTCCCTGGCCAGAGCCAAGTCAGGGTAAGAGCTGCCCGGACAGCTGTGGGGAGCCGTGGACCCTCCACGTGCCCTGGGCGGCAGACCAGGGGCAAGGACACAAGCCAGGGGAGACTCTCAGCCCCGACTATGGGCAGGTGGAGGGGCCCAGGCTCCCCAGTCCCACTCTGGCTTCCGTCTTGGCCGGGGCAAGGACATGGAGGAGTCAGGGCCCCTTGGATTCCTTTTGGGAAGGCACTGCTGCCCCTGTGGGTTACAGATTGTTGTAATAAGCCATAAATTCAGTATCTTTATTAAGACCATGGTTTTTAGTGTCTAGCAAAGTTACAAATTTAAGCTTTTGAAAGTGTTGTGCAGGCTTCCTTTAAGGATGAGGACTGATAGATCAGATACAGAGTCATCGCTTTGAGCCATCAAGCAGCCTAAAGGGACATAACAGAGCTGAGGATCAAACCCTTTTATTCCATTTGCAATTCACCACTTGAGTGTTGCTTCTGTACTCCACATAACCAGAACAATTTAATTCCATATTCACAATGACTTACAGTGCACCCTCTAATCATATTTACATGTCCCCATGTAAACTAACCTCTAAGAAAATAGACCTGGAATGCTGTATATTATTAACCTACAGTTGCCATTGTGATCCCTCTGCATGCCACCCAATAAGACCTAGCAATCACTAAATAAATACACCTGCTCTATATACCCAAGTTTAAAACATATTCTATTTAACTTCACTAAGTAACACTGGAATCAAAAATTGCTCTGTGAAAATTAACCTAATTAAACAAGTGTCCCAGTAATTAAGCACCATTTAGATGTAAAGACTGAGAAATCCACTTAATTAAATAGATTTACACAATGTTTTCTGGTTTAGGTTTGGATTCTTTGAAAGGGCATTTCAGTGTCTTGACTATAATGCAAATGCCTTTATGTGTTATCTTGTTGTCTAAGATGATGCTCCCTTTTATTACTAAGACCTTGAATTCAACCTGTAGAAAGGCTTAAATAATAGAATCCAAAGTGATTATGATGCATGAATAAGAGGTTTATTCACTCACTCTCTGGCATATTTTTTTTCTTTCAAGTTGATTTTATACAAGGGCTATCCGCAATGCACCAGAAAGTAACATAATAAGTGGTATTGCAAATTTAGCATTAACAACACCAGGGGGCAATAATGCCTGTGCAAAACTTATACAGGTAACTTTTTGTGAGACCCTTCCAAAGTGGTGTTTTTATACTGGACCAAACCTTGGTCATCAGCATAAAACCGGAACTGTCAGGTTCTGAACTATCGTTGTCCCTAAGGAAGAAGTCTCCTCCTAAGGCTGCAAAGTCATTCTACCATTTTAAGGATTTTCTGTAGTGTTCATCATCATAGTTCCTAGGCACTGACTCAGCTTCTCCTGCAACCCTCAGGCAACTCTTGTGTCCATATCCATACACAACCACCAAACCTGCCTTCCGTCCTTCTCTGGTGCACCACAGCCTTCCCAATGTGACAGCATTTCAGGAGCCCCTGCAGAGCTGTGCTCTGTTGCATGCAAGAGATGGCATCCCCCTGGGCAGCTTCCCCAAATATTGACTTTTCCCACCAGCAGAACCACTCTAGTTCTCAATGATGCGAGTATCTCTGCACCCATGGATTGTGCAGAATGTTCTTCATAATCCATACACATGCTCAATATTTTCTATTACTTCCTGGGAACAGTATCAGGTTATCCCGTAAGTAATTTAACATCTGGGAATTCCCATAGATGCAAACAGACCGCATATCAGAGCGGACAAAGTGCCGATTTTATTTTGTAGTTAATGACTTCAAATCCAGTGAGGATTTTTTATGAAGAAATTCTCATATTTTATGTTTTCTTACTATCTAACAGATCACTATATTTTCAGCTGTTACTTTTGTTATCAAAAATACAAACTTTGCATGCCTAGAGATCTTGCTATGATCTAGGGAACACACTTCTTGAACTTAATAGCATATTCAAATTTTTCTTATTAATTATCCTCCTGATTCTTAATATCTTGCTAACTGTATTCAAGGAATAATATCAGAGTCATCATGTAGCTAATTTAACAATTGCAGGTTCCCAAGAGAGACAATAAAGACTATGTAGCCAAGCTCATAAAAGATAAATGTTTTATACTGCCAAGGTAGTGAGTTACTTATAATTATAGTGATCCATTTATTAATATTTCTGCTACCATTTTTGTGATTTTATATTATTTCATTCTTTATGCTTTTCTAAAATACATAATAAAATGTGATCAAAAGGAAAGAGACTGTTTTAGTCATAGATATGACAGGTGAAACCTGGCCTGACTGAAGTCAATGGCAAAACTCCTGTTTGCTTTGACAAGGTCATGATTACACTAAATATCTAGTAGTGTATAAAAACATTTGTAATAGAAATGGGTTAGTAGGTGAAAAGGTTAAATTAATCAAGATTACCTCATTCACCTCCAGTTAGGACAAGGCATTTTTAGGGCTAAATTGGTCTGCTGTTCTAGTGCTCATCAATCAAAACAGATTAGCCTTAAACTGTAAAGGTGAGACTAAATTAACCTAACTGGCTAGCCCTTTTCTGACACGGCTGTTTTTATAGTGACCACATCTTTGGCATCTCTCTAAATTAGTGGTTTTCAACTTGCGGACCAATCAGCACAAAGCTGCAGCCCATGTGACACACAGGTAGTGTATATATAGTGTATGGATGTGACCCACATAACACAGAGAGCTGCACATGTGGCCCACAATGGTAAATAGGTTGAGAAACGCTGCTCTAAACTGTTTTTTCAATTAGTTTATTTCACATATGAAATAGTTTCCTTATATATGGTGATGATATCCAGGTGATAAATTAAGGAACTATGTAATTAATTCCTTATTTCATTCATCTTTAGTTGCCCTATCTGCACTCTGCCCACTAATCTGTCTGCTAGGTTTATTTTTAATATTCCAAATTTCGGAGATGCTTCAAATGAGCCACATGAAAAATAAAAATAAAAAACAACAACTTCTACAAAGCTCTTTGGCTCTTCCTAGAATTTTGGAATGTCTCCACAAAATAACAGTTTGATGTGTAGGATGTACAATATTCAGCCCTGGACCAGTGACAAGTTTAGGGTCAAATACAAATTAGAGTTTTATCCTGAGGACAGCTAGGAATTGCTCCTTTCTGGTACCAGGGACCATTTGTTTTTAGCTCTAGACTTGGTACTGCAGTCTGGCTTTAAAATCGTGACACCCTGATTTACAAAAAGGTTACTCTGAAACATTTTTAGAGATTTCTAAATGTTATATTTTGCTCTATTTCTATTTGAGCACTGGGACTCTTGGCACTAAGACAGCTTCACTTTACAGGTGAAGGGATACAAAAAATAGTACCTAACATGCCTGAGATTTTCAAAGATGCTTATGGGATTTGAATGCCCAATTCTCATTAAAATTAATAGGAATCAGGCATCCAAATTACCTAGGCAGCTTTCAAAATCTCAGCCTAAACTTTTAAAGAATACATTTAAAACAAAATCTATAAAATATGTGGCATACCATATATAGTGAAATCTTATAAAGGTTTTATTAGCTTGAGTTTGGGATGGCTACCTTGTCAGATGTGATTATACCTAATGTGGTCACCTAGCAAAGTCCACTGGAAGCTTCACCCTATCTACTGAAGAGGAAGTGGGAGGAAGGTTCCCCTCAAGAACCCACATCAGGTCCTTATACTGTCTTTTCCAAATTACACTCCACCACCCCAGTAGACACCCAAAGGCGGTTCTTGAAGCAAACAAACAAAAGAAAAGTCCTCTGCCCTCTTTCCTCCCTTATTGGAGAGGGAAGTCCATGGGAAAATAAACAGAAGTAAAGGTGACGTGGAACTCAAGCAGGCTTCCTGAGTCATCCCTTTAGGCTTAGTCTAAATGGGGTCTACCTCCAGCCTCTTCTAGCAGGGTGTGCTGCTCTGAGGCTGGGTCATGCAGCTTAGGGAGAGGGGAGATTGGTTGCTGTCTCCCTCTCAGTGAGGCTGTCTGAGGCAGGGCTGCCCTCGTCCTGTTCACTGCCCCTTCCTGCATCAGGTTTTTCCCTTTTAAACTCACCTACCCCAGGCAGAAAAAGCCTTCTAGGTGCACATCGTTGGTGTTGAACAGGCCCAGACGAGGTCATTAGTCTCCTCTTTGGCAGTGTGAAGTCACAAAGTGACTTCAGCTTTCACACTGGAGCAAGGAGTGTGGCCTAAAAAAATCTGAAAACTCTTGGACTCTCTGGAGAAAGAAGGTGCATCTCCATGGATCAGCGACGGAAGTAGGGTAACCTGTACTGTTGACTGCCTCCACATTGGGGGAATGACTTCCTCAAGAGGCATGCTGAAATTGGGTCTCCATATATTAGAAATTGTGTGGTTCCTGAGAGATGGGCTGCACATCCTCTTTCAAAAGGTCCCCAGATTCCCAGCCCTGTGGCAGACCAGGAAGAATGAGGGAGCATGCTAAATAGCCACTGCTCTACACCCTTCTGTGTTCCCCTACAAGCTGCCACCTAACTGCATAGTTGAGGGAACCCTCTCAAAGGAAGAGATGAGAAGGAGAGAGACAAGATATAGCTAAGCCTTTGCTTCCAGTTCTATACTGTTCATACTTTTTTGCATGATACTCATTGCTCTGGTGAAGAGCTGAAGCCCACTGTATTATGCTGCCCTCATTTGCATTACAGTTTTATATACTCTACCAATCTGAATCAGGTGTCAGCGATAAAACACTACCTGACATAGGTATGAGAATGTGTAAAATTTTCTGATACTGGGTAGGTTCGTGTGCTCATACAAATTACTGAATGTAAGCATGCAGGCCCTGAATTAGATTTTATCCTGTGCAAATCAGGATCAAAGCCACTGAAAGCAATAGCTGATTGTTTTTTTTGTTTGTTTCCAGTTTAGATGACTTTGTGTTTTTGTGTCATGCCACTAGATTGTGAAATTTCTCATCCATTGGCTACTAGAATGTGTAAATCTGCTAGGCAATTTAAATCTCTCTTAAAGACTTATTATTTGACTTGGCTTTTAATTAGAATCTTTTATGCTCCTTTAGCAGCTACAACCCATTTCAGATTAACTAGCTGAATTACAAAGTGATTTACAACAAATGTCATGAAAAACCTAAATAAATAATATTGAAATAAAAATAAGTTAAATAAACAATATTATTTTTCCACTGACTCTTATTTCTGCTGCAGGAATGTAGTGATTATTTTTACTGCATTTGGATTCTAAGACAACTACAAACTTAAATACATTCAATACTAATTAAGCAGTCGTCATGGCTCCTGGGAAAATAATCACCAAATTAAGGGAAAAAGAATAGTTTTAGATAGCACTTTTGAAGAGTTCACAGTAAGTTCTCACCAATTAGCTGTTATCTATAGATGGTACAAAATATAATACATAGAAAACAACCCTCATTAATTATATCTTTCATGACAATAAAAGGCACAATAAAGCAATGGAAAGACCAATGACCACTAGTTTCAGAGATTTTTGAGGTGAACCATGTAGCATTTTTTCTGGTAAAACAACAACAACAAAAGACCCTGATCCTAAAATATTTGTACTGCAGAGTCCTCAGGGAACAATAGTGTACCAGAAAGCATTATGAATAGGGTTCAGCATAGTAAAAACCTTTATCACCTATCACTTACCATAGTAAAATGATACACCTTTAAACATTACTTAACTAATCCTCACTGAAGCCCTGTGACGTAGGTAAACATAATTATCTCCATTTTACAAATGGAGAGAGTATGCCATAGTGGTAAAATGACTTGCCCAAGTCCATACAGTGAGTAGTATCAAAATCTGTATTAGAACCTAGGAGTTCCCATTTCCCTTTGGTCAGCAGTACATAAATACGATACAGTGTTTGTCAATAAATGAGGGGCTTGATCCAAAGCCCACTGAAATCAATGGAAAGATTCCATTGGATTAGGCCCTAGGTGAGAATTTCTATGAAAAGTGATGTCTCCCTGTTCTAGTCGGAATATTGTGAGGCTGCAACCAGTATCTATGCAGGTTACAAAAAGACAAAGACCTATTCCAAAACTAGAGGATCCTTACTTAGGGAAAGTCTTTATCAGAAATCTGATGGAGTTTTATTATGACAGCATCTTCAAATTCACGTTAATTAAAAGGGGTACTAGCATCTATCTCAGCTAAACCTTTGTGATAATCAGGATGCAGATACTCCATTATGTGGTAGCTTTCAAAGCTGCCAAGAAGAGGGCATACCCTTGCCTTCCAATGTAAACAGTGGAGATGTTCTTCCTGCATTTTGAAAGAGAATGAGAGGACAAATAGAAACTAGAAGGAGCTGCAAAATTCAGACCTGGATTTTGACCACCTCAAGCCCCACCCACATTTTAAGGATGTTCGAACTAAAAATGCTGGCTCATGCCCATCTCTATAATAAAAGCCCTTATTATTTCACACTGTGGTGCAAGGTTCTCTCTCTTGGCTACCCTGGAGACCTTCAGCAAAGAACAGTTAACCCTATTTAATGCCTTGCTCTTTTGCATAGTGCCAAATTATTTCTATTTCTATGAGCCTCTTAAGTCTCACAAAACCCATAACCCTATATATACACAGAGAGCAAATCATAAGCAGAACTATTTTTTTTTTATTACTCAAGCATAACAGCTAGATACAACAGGTTGAGCAACACATTGGTATAACAGGCTTCAGACACAGTAAGTATGAGGTATACCTGAGCCTCATCAATGACAGGAGAAGAAAAGTTCTGTTGGGGCAATGTTTATCTTGGAGTGTACTGTATAGTTAATACCTGTAATAATCATGAGATTAGACTTTAAAAAGTCTCAACTTCTTATTTACATTTTCTTGTGATGTATAACATTACACATACTAGTATTCTTTTAGATTTAAATGTATTTTATAGTTTATTTTCTCCATTTATCTCACAGCTTGAAAACTTTTCGCCCGAAAAAAAGAAATACGACACCAAGAGTCTAACTTTTTTAGATAGCAACATTCAAAATTAACCTGTTAGTGATCTGAAGCAAGACATGGAAATCTGCACTAATATACAAGTATTATTTTAAAAGATATTTTGAAAAAGTTCGGTAGGCTCACGTCTACAGAACTATTTTGCAATTTTTCCAACTCTTTCAACTTACTCAGCCATCTCGCAAAATCATTTAAAACCAGGTCGGTAGAGAACCTAAAAAGTGAGACTTCATAACGGATCTCTCTCTCCATTTTCCATAAAAAAAACAGCCTGATTCACCTAGGAAGGCCACTAGGCTCTGCAAAGGTCCATCAAGTTCAGCATCCTTCCTATACCCGGATGCTGTAGAGCCCATAATGAATCTGGTCAACTGTGCTGCATTACATTGTGTATTTGGGGCGGTAGATTCTTCTTGACCCGAACCAATTTATGCTCTAAACTTGAGAAATTATAGCTCCCATAAATTTTCATGCTAACTAGTGTGACTGTTACACTACACATTTCTTATTCCCAGAAGCATCTAATGCTCTTTCTTTTTAGCCTTTATTAGATCCTGAATCACTAAAGAGAAGTGGTGACCAAAACTGAACACCACAGTTTTCAGGGTACTGACTTATGGTACCGTTTGTCTGTATTGTATCATTATAATATTTTCCATGTTATTTTCTGTCCCTACATGAATACAGTTTAATGTCTTATTTGTTTTTTATCCCTGCCATCACCCATCAAACAGATTTCTTTACTCAGCTGTTTACAAAAATGCCTAGATCATTTACCGCCGAGATTACCAGGGAACATGGGCTTGGGTGGCAAAACAAGAAGTCGTACCCCTTTGACGGGGTGAAGTACTTGCGTTCCACACCTTTGGCTGTTGGACTATTTCTATTATTTTCATTGGGCTCATTTCATGAACCTTTCAATCTACTACTTTTATAAGCCTAGATCCTAATAACATCTCCAAAACATCATGAATGGTCAAAGTGGGAGTGCTGACTGAATTTGATACGTAAGTAGTTCTTGCCCTTTAGCAGTCTATTTGTGAAGTGTTCCTTCCACATCACTGATATCTTTTCCAAGCCTTGTGTTGTTTAGTATTGTACTATCAAAGTAAAATATCGCTACAGCTGCATAATTCTTAAAGGTTTAAAATGTACATTTTTATTATGTCTATTTAATAATTACTTTTTAAGATCTAGTATAGATAGAAAAAATATTATATCACAAACAAGAACAACTTGCTTGATACTACATAGCAAATAATTTTCAGAGGAAATACTGGCACCTTTTGATTGCTGTGGTAGATATACTTAGGCAGCCTTCTCATTGTAGGGGCATAATACTCAACTAAAGACATAAGTCTAATGCAGAGGCAAGTTAGGTGAAATGATAATATACATACAATGCAGGGCTTGTCAGCTTAGATTTGAAAATACAACACCTGATTTGACTGCATATTTATGACTACACTACAGTGAACGTTGTCCAAGAAATTAGATTTGTTTAAAGATGAAAAATATGCATAAGAACAAGGGATTGGAAAGTTTAGTCTTTATGCATACCTTAGGTATGGTGGAAGAACGGGTTACTTAAGAGTAGAGAGCAAACATATATTGCTAGAAAAATATTCTTCACAAAAATGGGTTAAATGTGTCTTTATTGATTTTTAGAGTGCTTATATTTTTAGCTGTATCATAGGTGGGGCTGGTAGCTCTGCTTAATACAAAAGTTGCCTGACACGTCATTATAGGACCTTTCTTTCAGCTTACAACTTTGCCAAACTTTACCAGTTTGGGCTGATTTATTACATGCCAGGTGTCTGACTCAGGCTGAATTGTTTTGGAAAATTTCAGCCAAGATCCGTCAGCCTTTTCCAAGAACAAGGCTAGGGAAAAATATTTTGTTTTGCCCATGTCAAAAAATTCTGCTGAACTTTTATTTGAAGAGGTTTGGTGCCCCCATGCTTTGGAGCGGGAACTTGAAATTGGGTAGGGGTGGTTTTGTGTCAGGGATGGCTAAAAGCAAATCCCTATGAACATCTGCCAAATATGGCCAAGTTACAAGCCTTTGAAAAATTAGTTCACATATGCTCACTAGAGACTTTTTAAATTTCAGCAACTAAACTTTCTTAAGTTTCATGCTACAGCCTGAGGCTAAGCAGGACTTTCTCTGCAATTGCAACTCTAGGCTGTTGCAGGTCATGCCAGGTCCAGGCACCAGAACTGAGAACAAAGAGTCTGTCTCCCCCATGGAAAAAATAGTATGTGCTTACATACATAAAGACTGTGTCATAATGGCTATGCACAAGGGGGCCACATTAAGGTGGCACAAGCAATTTAATTATGGCATTTCGTATCTGTTTATACACACACACACACACACACACACACACACACAACCAACCAACCACCCACACACCTCATTTCATCTGTAGATCTCTATGCACTTTACATAGGTTGCCAAGTCTCAGCCTCTCCATTTCACAGATGGGAAAATGGAGGGTCAAGAAGGTTGAGGGGTTTGCTCAACATGATACTCAAGTTGGTGTCAGTCCTGGGAATAGAACCCAAGTATCCTGATTCCCAGATCTATGCCTACCCTGTCCACTGGATGATGTTACCTAGAAACAAATCCAAGGTACTGTAGTCACTCCTGCTGAAGTGGAACCATAAATTACTTTTGCACTGTAGTCACAGAACTTCTAAACATTCTAATCACAATTCTGATCTCAAAGATCAAATTAAAATATCCATTTTAACATGCTAACTTATAAGGAATACATTGGTTACTGTCATGTTATAAGAGAAAACAACCCACTTTGTTCACAAAAAAAGTGAAATTGAATAATTATATTTGATAAGTTTTGATTAAAATTACTTCTTTGAAATTCAAATGAATTATGCTATATCAGCATAAGTAAATATTTGTATATGTTTTACATATTTTACATCCTTAATTTTTGTAAAAATACACTCAAGGACACAACTACCAAAGATATTAATGGAATTCCATCACTGATTATGAGCATCTAGATAATAATTATGACCATATTTTATGTTAAAATCAAAGGACCAATTTCATTCTATGTATAATTTCATTGGCTTTAATGAACTTCAGTGGCATTATCCTGCTTTTATCTGTGCAACTATGAAGGAAAATGAGGGGTGGTAGAGCACGGCACTGCCAGCTAACATCTGCCACAGAACTCATCCTGTGTGTGTAGGGCAAGATGGCTCAGGGCAGGCTGCCACACAGAGTGGATAAAAATCAATTATTTAATAAAAGTAAAACAATCATATTTGTTTTAATTTAAATTAAATACAGGTTTATTTTTTAAAAATAAACCTATTTAAAATTAAATGTGAAATTATGACAACCTATGTTAAGGCATAATCTTACTGTAATCCATTAAAATCACTTAAAATAATTTTAAAAATAATATTAAGCAATACATGTTTGTTGCCATGAAACATACATGGTGGAGGTCACTAACTAAGCACCTGGAACGACAGTTTGGTAAAGTATTAAACCAGCTTTTGACTGACAGCAATACCCTCGCCTGCAAATGCAGAGAGACCCTTTTCTTCATTTCAAATGTATTCAATTAGTTCAGTCCAATGACTAGTTCATTCAATTTTTTTAAAAAATCTACTGGGATTTGAAATAGCAGGAAAGCTTGTTTTTTTCTTCCCATCTATGAATAAAATCTAGATCTGAGAACAATATCTACCAATTCTAAGATCTTGAAGGACATGGTAACCAGAAAATCAGTCCAATTCACTAACTACAGTTAATACTTCCTTAGTGTACTATGTCAGTTATGTATCTAGCACTTTTAAGGTAGCTTTGTTTAATAAAAATGTCATTTTAAAATACTATTTTTCTGCATTTTTAATTTAACTTACATTTTTATCCCAACAGAGCTTGACACAAATCACAAGAAATTAATTAGCATCTAGAAAATAATAAAGGCATCATTCACCATTTTCTACCATAATAAAAATGTACAAATTAAGAAGCAATTTAAGTTAAGCTACATAATTGCTTAAATAAATGTGTATAAATATTCTGTATCATCCTAGTTAGTAAAAAACAAACAACAAATTTGGTGTAAAGGCTACCTTTAGTTGCAAATCAACATGTTTTAACAGTTACCAACGAATGAGAATGAACCTTTATTTAGGAAAATAACTAAAAAGTACAAATACAAAGCATGACTAAAATTGATTATTTAAAACAAGATTTCCAGCTTGCTGATTTAAATTATAATTAAAATTGGTGATTTAAATTGCTCTGATTTGAACCAATCCACCCTGCTGCCACATCATATTGCTTATTGCTCTGAGCAGAGGTATAGTACATACTACACTAGCATTTGCTGCCCGCGAGCCATGTCCCTTCCGGGAATGATGGGTATGCCAGTGTGCTACCCAGGTACACTTTCTTCAATGCTATGGTTGGCCTGTCAGGCCTTTATATCCTGTCCTGCTCTTTTCTCCATGGAAAGAGGCTTCCCTTTTTTCTATTGTGAACCAGGTGAAGGAAACATTACTTGCAACTCTTAGGTATAATGCTTAGACATATGGAGATGAAGCAAAGGTACTGTTGGGAGCCTGAACACTGAATTGCTTTGTGTTTTTTGCAACTTGTTCAGATCCTTAAAGTTATTTTCATCTTTTTTTTTCCAACTGGTGTTTAGATTATTTTTGAAAGTAGTATTTCCATTAAAATATACACTAAAGATCTTCTCAATTAAATGTACTGAAAGAGTACCTTTCAAAGATAGTAATGTTGGATAAGCTATTAAACCTATTGTCAAGGCTGTATCCCCACTTTGAACTTTAGGGTACAAATGTAGGG
>NW_020664440.1:25930481-25956137 GCF_002925995.2 Terrapene triunguis
CCTTCCCTTTATAGTTATGACACCTATAATAGTTTATTTCTCTTCGCTCCCATCTGTAAAATTGAGATAATGATATTTAACTCATTTGTAGAGCACTTTGAGATCTACTGATGAAAAGCACTATATCAGAGCTAGGTATTATTATTTCATGTTTTACATTACTTCTGTGTCTCAACACTATTGCACCAGGAGCTTTAAAACTTCTTTTTCTCTTAAAAACTATGAGATGTAAATGCAGAAAAAAGTACTGTACTGCTAAGATATTTGCGCTAGTTCAAATTCCATTAAAACAAATCAAACTTGTGTGCCATTCACTTCAAAGGAAATTCCGCCCACTGTAGAAATAGCTAAGAAGCATGATAAAAAATAAAAAACTTAGCAATGCACCCATTGATCAGATACAGTGACTGTTATTCAAAGTGAAGTATACTGGGTGCTTTATATCTTTATTAATATACCAAAAGAGTTTAATCAGCTTACAGCTGCCTACATTTTTTTTTAAATTAAGCCAGTTTCTCTCTGCAACTTGGCAAAAACCCTGTGAAACCAAGCTAAACCCCCTTATTTTTGCCAGTTCAATAATTGCAGCCTAATGCAGTTGAATTATTTTTGCATAGAAAAATATCCCCAGGAAGATGAGAACCTGCAGACCAAGTTTCAGCACAATCTGTTTTCAAACCACGGAGATACTAACTTCCAAACGGAAAGTCTAAACATTAAGGGTTTCCAGAGGAACACACTGGAGCCCACGGACTACTAATGTCACATTCAGCAACATCTTGTCTGCAGATAGCACTGTCTCCATCATTGCCAGTTCAACAGTATTATTTCAGCTGCTCCAGCTAAAGAGCTAATCATCTCAATGATGGTGCTGAGTCTCTCAAAAATAGCAGTGATGCAACAACATGGCGTATGAACTCTGCTCTTTCTGAAGATCTCAAGTGCATTATAACATTTTGATCCAAAAGTGGCACTGAACTCAATCATGCTGTACTACCTAATGAGATATGGTGGATGGAGAAGAGGCCGTAGGCCCATAACTAACTCTTCATAGCCATGCTGTATGTACAGTATCAAATTACAACATTTTCTGGCACAAAGTCATAGCACATTAGCACAATCATAACTCCAACTACATATCCATTAGTATCTATTTAGGCATGTAATCATTTTAGTGGTTGACTAGCAAGTAGATCCTTAAGTCAAGGAGGTTATTTTCCACTCACTTGTCCCTTACTTATGCTTTATCGGTCTTGAGAGAGAGATGATGCAACATCTTATGGCAACGCTCATAAGAAAAACAATGTGAAGAACAGAGACCAAACCGGAATGCCCCTGAATATGCTCAGATCCCTACCGGCAGGTCTAGATCTATCTCCAAAATTTTACTTCAAGATCCAAACTCCAGAAAATTATAATTTAAAATTTCAGGATTCCCTCCACTTCATTGCCTAACTAAAAGAGATTGCCAGTTTATGTTGCTGTTCTTTCAAATCCAATGGGCATCTCCTGCAAAGTAGTAGCTGACTCAACCCCATCCCCACACCTATGACAGCAAGGACCAGCACAGTCCAATCCCTGGAGCTAACACTGCTGGAACTACAAATCCCAGAGCAGGGCTGGCTCTATGGACCAGCAAAGCAAGCAGGTGCTTTGGGCGGCACATTTGCAGGGGTGGTATTCGGGCCATCCTTTTGGGGGGGGGGGAAGCCAGCCCTGCGGGCGCTCACCCAGGTAGATGCTGTCCTGGCCCCCAAGCTGACGCCGAAGTCCAGGTGGAAGAGCTGCAGCGGGTGGCCAAAGCTGGCCCCAAGACTGGGGTCCAGCGGCAGCAGCGCGTCATGCGCGGGGGGCGCCCTGGGGCTGCTGTGGTTCATGCCGCCAGGCCCGGGCGGGCCATCCGGCAGGCTCCGACACGTGGAGCATGGGACACTTGGGCTGGGGGCCGCCCCGCGGGGCACACGGAGCCACCTGCAAGTGCCGCAGGGCGGCTGCCACCCAGCACCGCAGCCAGGGCTGGGCGAAGCAGCCTGAGCCACCCAGGGGCTGCGGCAGGGCGGCCTGGAGCAGCAGAGGGGACAGGGGCCCGGGGCACTGCCGTGCGGGGCCCACGTCCCGCTCTCCGGGGCTCCATTCCCTGCCAGCTGCTCCCTCTGAGGCTGCCCGGCTCTGCCCTCCCAAGTCCCGGCCGGTCCTGGAGGCCGGGGTCCCAGCTGGAGGGACCCTGGGCTGAGGCGCGGCCCTGGAGCCCCGCTGCTTACCCCGACCCTACCAGTGCCAGACCGGCTGGAGGTGAGGGGGGGAGCAGGCGGAGTCAGGGCCCCTCTCGGCGCCGGGAAGGAGTTGGGTGGATGCAGCCTCCGCCCCTGCTAGTGTCATGAGTGGGATGCTGATGACCCGCCCTGGGAGCGAGTTACCGGTGACCCAGGGCTGGGGCAGCAGGAGGGTGCGGCGGGGGGGGAGAGAGCCCAGGGCTGGGGCAGCAGAGGGTACGGGGGGGGGGGGGGGGGCCAAGGGGGGGGCTCAGAGCTGGGGCAGCAGGGGGTGCGGGTATGAGGGGGGAAGAGCCCAGGACTGGGGCAGCAGGGGTGTGCGGGGGGGAGCCCGGGGTTGGGGTGGGGGGCAGCCAAAAAATTTTTTGCTTGGGGCGGCAAAAAGCCTAGAGCTGGCCCTGTCCCAGAAGCCCTTGTATGGTTGTGATGGAATCAAAACACCTGACCCCCAAATGCTAATATTGCAAAGTATCTGGAACCAGATCCCAACCGGTCATCTCAAGGATAATCTTCAAAACTGCTTAAGTTAATTTTTCTGTTTGTAATAAATAAACTTTGCCCTTCTTTTTAAAGTGTAGCTGCCGTAGTTAGCCATGAAACATAACTAAAGAAAGAGAATTTCCAATGGAGCACAAAACTATCTGCGGCCTTGGTTCTAATTATTAATCATCTCCATGTTTGCTTCATACATAACTTTCCTCCTGATTTCCTTGAGTCCGATCCCCTACCGACAGCAAAAAAGGGCCCAAATCCTGCATTTAGTTTCCTGTGGGATCCTTGTGCTCACGTGGAACCACTGGTCAGAGCCAGAGTTTTACAGTTTAGACATAGGAAAAAGACAGCAAAAATAAAAAAATAAATATTCCCATAGGAGTGAGCAAGCATATGTATTATACACTACAGTACTGGTCAGTTTAGCCTCCCTCGCTACCTTACCTTATGTTCATTTCATTATGACGCAATGGAAACCCATCAAAGTCTGTGCTAATGATAAACCACCATGACAATGACTGATAACATTTTAAAGAAGAAATGCAGGGTTCTTTAGTAACCTTGGTAGTACAGTCACTTTCACTGAATATACAGCCAAAAAGCAACCTTTTCTGCTTCATAAAATGATACTCAGCGGCGGAAAATAAGGAATTAAACTTCAATGTCTTATTTTTATACATGTAGATGAGCTAAAGTAAATGTAGAGATGCTGCTTTTCCAGAATGAATAGTATTGTGTTTTATGTTCAAGAACAATAAAAAGAACAATTGAATGGATATAAAAAGTATTTTAGCTCCGTAAGAAAGTTAATTGCTTCCAGCAATTACATTGCTAATGATGTATACAAAAATGTCTTTGCTAACCTTAAACTGTAATATTAAATGCTTTTGATTAGCTGTTAACATTCAAATCTTGTTCATGTATCAAAATTAAAATTTGCAAATTAGTATCTAGGTTTTTCTGATGCTATGTTTAACCTTTATAACCCCAACCTGGCTTGAAATCATTATAGGAATCCTTTACACTCCAGTTTACTTAGCAGATTTTACATATATTTTTTCTACCTTTTTTCTGCCTATGACCATTTATAAACTGAAATTATTGCCCAATAGGGAGAGAACTAATATTAGTATCACTTCCAACTAACTTTCCTCTTTAAATTGTAATGCCAAACACTACAATACATTGGCATTCTGCCATATTTACAATTAGGAAGTGTTTTATTTGATTGTGTATACTTTGTATCTTCATATAACTGTATGTAAATATTTTAGAGAACTCTTGTTTAAGAATTATAAACACAGAAGAGCCTTATATTTGCAATGTATATTTCTTAACCTTACTGGACCACTGGACATATTAAAACAGAAAAATGCATTATTTATGAATGACAGATGATGAGAAATTATATTCAAGAATTGGTGATCCTTGAATAAACTACCACATTTTTTGATGGAGAGTTAAATAGTTTAGTTACAATTATTAATTACTCATTTCAGAAACAGACCTGAATATTAAATACTCCAAATTTGGGTAGAGTTCAGGTTCAACTCTTTGTTGTAATTCGCAAATTACAGATCCATGGGTATGTCTACACTGCAAAGAAAACACCATGGCACCGAATCTGAGAGCCCAGGTACATTGACTCAGGCTTGGCTGCAGGGCTGAAAATGGCAGTGAAGACATGTGAGCTTGAGCTGGAGCCTGGGCACTGAGACCCTCCCACCTGGCTGGGTTTCAGAGTCCAGACTCCAGCCTAAGCCCATATGTCTACACTACTATTTTTAGCCCTGGAGCCCAAGCCCAGTGAGCCCAAGTCAATTGGGCCTGGGCTCTGAGTCTCAGCTCCATGGGTCTACCCTGCAAAGAAAAACATACCCATAGTTTAGTTACTGATGTTCCCTGAAATTCAAAGATCTTCAGGATTTGAGATATCTGACTAAGGTATATCTCTAGTTACTAAGATCTTGGGGAACCACAACTTCACCATCTAAAGTATTTAAATTATAGGAGGTGTGGTACACTGGCTAACACTTCCCCCTATAAAATTGTTTTCAGACATGTTCTGAAGATTTTTAATTCATCATTTGTTTGCAACATGAAATTTGGAAGGAAAGCAATAGCACTGGGATCAAGGAGGTGCCCTTTTGCCATCTCCCTGAAAATCCTTTCAGATTTAGCCAAGTTCTTCAGCTGTCAAAAAATTGCTATCTGTACTCTGTGTTAGTCTCAGGAGAGCTTGCTAGAGGCTTGCTGCTAAAATCTTCAGTAGTCCATCCACCCTAAACAAACTCTCCAGAGTCTCACTTCAAATGCCACGCAGACCTGAACATCCAGATGGACACAAGAAAGATGTCCTTCACTTGCTCTTTTCTCCAATCAAAATACCCCCCAAAACCCTAGTGCACTAGGCTGTGAACCATGAGTTATAGACTCAACTTTTCTAAAAGGTGGTATTAATAATTCTGTTCCTTTTCAACCCCTATCATTGATCCAGGCCTCCCTGAGTAATTTCTTCTACTTCCTAACTTTTGAGTGCTTAACTTTGCAATTCTACTACAATTTTTTAAACACAGACTTTTGGTATGTAACTTATATAGAGACTAAAATTCTCAAAATCCCTTTCAACAGGCAAGCCACACCAAGGACAGGCACACCATACCGTATTTGTGGAATTAAACAACATTTTTCATGAAAAGCAGATTGTTGCATCTGCAAGTAGGTAAGTCACTGATTTTAAAGCCAGATGGGACCATTATGATAATTTAATCTGACCTCCTGTATAAAACAGGCCATAGAACCTCACTCAGTAATTTTTGCACCAAGCCTATAACTTCTGTTTGAGAGAATTCTACAACTTATGCAAGAGAATCAGCAGTATTTGAACCTATGACCATTTACGCAACAAGCAGGAACTTTTCCACATCACCACCAAATCACCATATTGTGATGTCCAAGGTCACGTAGCAAGGCAGCACCAGAGCTGGGAACATACACAACTCTCCTGCTTCCGAGACTGGTGCCTCATCCACCAGACCACACTGCCTCCACAGAGGGAAAGCACGCACACAAAACAGAAATGATTCGCTGCTCACAGTTCACCTGAACAGCCAACAGAAAAAGACTTCACCCAATCAGATTAATAGAGTCATAGATTCCAAGGCCAGAAGGGATCACTATGATTATCTAGTCTTATCTCCTGTATAACACAGACCATCCAACTTCCCCAAAATAATTCCTAGAGCATATATTTAAATAAAAAAATCCAGTCTCGACTTAAAAGTTGTCAGTGATGCAGAATTAACCTCCTTTAATTCTTTATTAATCAAGTCCCATATCAGCCACTCCATTATCTTGGCTGGGATCAATGTGAAACTAAAAGGCCTATAATTACCTGGGTATCCCATTTACTCTTTTTAAGTATTGGCACAAGATTAGCTTTCTTCAGGTCTTCTAGAACTTTCCCAATGTTCCAAGACTTATTGAAAAATCAACATTCACAGACCAGCAAGCTCTTCAGCCAGCTCTTTTAAAATTCTTGGATGAAAGAGATCTAGATCTGCTGATTTAAAAATGCCTAATGTTAGTAGTTGTGCTTAACATCCTAAGACACTAGTGAAATGGAAAGTGATACGACAGATGATGAAATTACATTATTTGTTTTTTCCCAAATACAGAACAGAAATATTTATTGAACACTTTTGCCTTTTCTGCATTGTCTTGAACACAGAACCACTACATTAAAAGTCTGATCCTCTACCAACTGAGCTACCTGGATTCACTGTACAGTTATGGGATTTCTTCCTGCTAATGCCAGTTTATACATATAGCTGTAGGTTTTTAGTACACAGCTGATGTATGCATTTTTTGGTTGCTTATAACTTTGTACATTTATCCCATACTGTACACCCACATACGCTCTAAGAAATCTACATAGAAACTTAACCCTCCCCGCAAACCATCCCTTAAAGTGTACAAGCTTGCCAGAATCAACAATTAGCAAAGAGGAAATTGTGTTCAGGAAAACAGCAGAGTTCAGTCAGGTGCATACTTATGACAGACCCAGAGGTAACTCCAAAGTCATCAACAGAATTGCTTATGACACTTGCAGTGCAAAGGAGCCAGATACTGCAGGACAAATAGCCTTTATTTATATCTTGTCACTTGTGTCCTGGCATGGATGAAATATTTGGAACTCTGAATGCTGACCTTTCTAGCAGAGAAGAGTGTTGATGAATGACAAGAAAGTGACTGATTTGATATTAATGTTTGTGATTATGCTAAACTTAATCCATAAAATGATAACTGCCTCCTACAATTTACGTGTTGTGGATTACATATTCTGTCATATAAACCTATCTGCATTTTACTAGTGATGGGAAAATCTCAACCCAACATGCAGAAGGTAAACTGAACCTTATCCAAAAAACTCAAACTCTCAGGTCTGCAAACCCAGGTTGAAAATTTCATGAAGAGAAAGTCTGATGAGATTTCCGATACTTTTTGGCTCCACTTGGGTCATTATGTAATGAGAGAATATCTCATCTCTCTTCTATAGGATTTTGCCACTTCTGTTCTCTGCTGGAATCAGGAAGTGCAGAGGTGCTTGAAAATGAAAACAGTATTGTGCTAAAAAGTTGGGATTGTATAAGAGTCAGAACCCTTTTTCTTCTCTCAGAGCAAACTGACTTACTCTCATTGATTGTGAAGCTTCAATAATAGGGAAGGAATGCACCTATTTCATTAGAATATTACTATTGTATTATTTATTATTTGTATAATTGTAGCATCTAGAAGCCCTGGTAGTAATTTTGTCCATTCAAAAGGCAAAAAATGAATTTCTCTTCAGAAATATTTTTATGAGCTATGAAGACAGCAGTCATCACCTCCATGTACAATTTAACAGTGTTTAATGGAATGAGCTCTGTCAGAGACAAGGAAATCATCCCAGTTTACCCTTAAAGTTGAGGGCAAAATTTTAAGAAGGGGCTCCAGAGAACCATCCTGAACCCTCTCTAGAGCATCACTGGTTTCAGATGTGTTTCAGGCATGGATTTTCCCCCCACCCCCAAGGATCTTCTTCCCAGTTGATCTTTATAGCAGTCTCTACTCAGTGTTGGGGAAGTCCAGTGGACTTTTGATCCCTTCTGTTTGTCTTCAGAATTATAGAAACAGCAGATCACTTGGCTTGGCCTCTCCCATCCGGAACAGTGGACATTGCAGAAAGAAAAAAACAGATAGCCTTCAGGTGGAGAAGAATATATACCATGCAGTGGGCAGGTTGAAAGAATGAAACTATATTAATTAAAATGTACAAAGATTATCACCTTAAGTATGTCTTCTATAGCTGTACTTATGGAAGCAATCCCAAACTAGCAGGCAGCTAGTTTACTCCAAATTTGCCAGTGGCCAGCAGGACTAGTTCTGCAAAACATACTAAAGACCCACTGCTTCCTGGGCATAGGAAAACTATTTTCAATAGGAGGAAGGAGAGAGAAAATGATGGAAGAGGACTGCTCCCAATCATATCTGTATAGAAGGTAACTAAATTCAGAAGCTGGATCTATACAGGGAGTGAGTGTTGTATTGGCTGATTCATCATTTTCATTATTAAAATGATGAAACCAGGTGAGATGGAACCTTTTTCCTAGAGATTTTAGGTTTATTTCAAACCAAGACAAAATTAAATTCAAAGGGTAGTGCAAATTTAAAACTGGAAGATTTTAAATCTAGTAAAAAGTTATTTCATATTACAATGTTATATTTCTTAATTTTTTAAAGTTAGGTTACCTCTAGGTAAGGAGCTTGCAATACCAAAATTAAAAGATACACCAAACCATATTATCCGTTTATGGTTCTCCTGCTCCAGTGAAGACAGATTTTTAACATGGCAGTAAAGAGGCTCAAAATTTGAGATGACTTAGCTTCCAAACATTTTCCAGTGGTTTCCTGAATATGTTCCGGCTTAAGCTTTGACTTGTTCCAAGAATGATTAGGTGGCAGTTCCAGTTGTTGAGCGAAAGGTGCTTCACAATAATTTTTTTAGCTGCAACTATTTCAAAATATCTCTTTGAAGACAGAGTATTTACAGAGGACTCAATATCCTCACACAGTACGTATACACTACCTTTCTAGTTTGCATTGTAATTTAAACAAGTCATTTAAATGGTCTTTTTTGCTTGCAATATTCTACACATTTCACAAAAGGCACAGACAATATATAGCTGACAATGATTCCCTCTCCTAGAATATTCTACACAGCTGTAGAATCAACTCTCATGTCAAGTATGTCCTGAAATGTGAGCACCGTCTATATAGGCGGCATATTAGGTCTTCTCCCATGACAATATATGGATTCACTCATAAAATGTGCAAACATCTAACTCGTTACCTGGGAGCCAATTTGCAATCTCATAGCTTAAAATTACCAGCCGCAGGTTTCTGGGGAAAACTGTCACACGATGAGCCACGCAGACAATCACCACACAAGAGCCACACATCATGAAGAATAGAGAAAGATGCCTGACCCTTAGATCTAAAAGAACAAATTCTCTCACCAAGTGATTTGAGGACACTGACTTATAATTAAACAGATGTAAATTCCCCCAAAATAACCCATTTAGGACAGAGGGGGGAAGGGAGACTGGATACCTGGAACTCCATTAGGACACAAGAGAGCTGTGGAGTGACTTTCCTGGCTACAGGAGCCCAGCAAAAGGAATAGGGAGCTGTTGAGCTATGCATGGAAACATCAAAGGTGAGATCTTAGGACCTGGCACTGCATGATCATGGACAAATCACTTCATCTCAGTTTACCCACCTATAAAATGAACATATTGCTTTTCACATTAAGGTTTAAAGTGCTTGGAGATCCTTAGATGAAAGGATAGACAGAATTATATACTTATGTAAGGAAGACTCAGAATTGCATGAAAACTCACAATAGAGAAAGCCCCATTTAACACAATTTGGGGCAAATATTGTCTGCCTTGATAGAGTGTGGATATTTTTTCTTCACCAAAAACTCCCAAAACACCATTTTATATAATTGACCATACCCGTAACCAGCCAACTTTATTTCCATTGGCTTTTGCTAGAATAGCAGTGCACACACTCAGAAACTGCCAAGTTATGATTCACTAAGCAGTGCCAAGGTTAGACCTTGATGCCCATAAAGATTCATTAAGTATGAAATACAGTATCAGCAGTGTCTTTGTACTGACCTGAGCAATAATTTTGGCTCAAAGTTCTTAAAGTTGTCAATAACATGAAAGGTAAAGAGCGGTGGCTTAACAGCTTTTAATCAGATATTTGATACTATGTCAAATGCTCAAAAAGAGACCCTAAGGTCTATAAAAGGTGAATGAAGAGAATAAAAAACTTTAAACAATTTTACAAATACAAACCAAGGGTGCTTGATTCAGGGTTTTTTTTTAATTTATTTTAGTCTAGTATAAAGAATGATTCAGGATCTCAGTTATTTTATTGCTATTGTGTAATTACTGGGCCAAAACAACCTATTACAATGATTTGAATAATTTAATTCATACACCATGCCACACAAAAAGAATGAAATACGTTTAGCTAATACAATGACACCTAGAGAATAGGGTGAAATTCTTGCACAAATCTTCTACTCCAGGCTATGCATAAATAAATAACATCAGAAATAATTAACTAGTGCAAAGGGGAGGTTGGATATTTTCAACAGAAGCCACGGCTGCGTGGGAGGTCGCAGGGAAGTTGACAGGCCTCTTCTGAAGAAAGTTGAAATTAAACAAAATATATATAAGTTAGAGCAAAAACTCACAGACCATGGCTGGTGATGCTGACAGATTAATAGTTTTCTGTGTTTATTAGATTTTTAAAGACTATTTTTCCACCAGAGCTTTGTAACCAACTGACAGTGAATGCAGATACAATGAACATTTCATTTAGTGATGTTACATACAGGTTCAGTACAAACTGGAGTTCCATTTTTAGTGAACTTTTGTTTACAGTGAAATTGTTCTATGGATTAATGTTCACAATAATATTGTTTTACTTCCACTTTGTAACACATGGGAAAGACTTTTAACATCTAAGATCTTTGTGGTTGCTTCTGTTTAATAATCCAAATACATCAGAATAAAAGCTCAGGACTCTTACGCTACTTGAGAGCATGTGCATGTATGAGCAGAAGTTGCGTGTCACTTCCAATTATAAGACCCTGTTTTCAGTTGCTTATCACGTAACTAAACTTTAACCATTTGGGCTGGCCTCAGGCTCAATTTTTTGGAAAGTTTCAGCTAAAGTGGTTCAGCCATTTCTCAGAATGAGCTTAGATAAAAATATGTTTGTCCCATCTTAAATTCTTACAACAGTTTTGTTGAGAAATATTTAGTGTCTCCATGCTTAGGAATTTGAAATTTTACTGGAAAAGGGGTCTGCTCATGTCAGGAAAGTGCCTTTTCCCATACCCATTAAAATCCACCCACATTTGATCAAATCATAAACCTAAAAAAACACACACACACACACCTCCATTTACAGGTACTCAGTAGAGACTTGTTGCCATTTGGCAGATTCTCTGAAGATTCCATCAATAATGAGCACACTCCATCTCTTCACAGCTTCTACAAGTCAACCGCACTGTGCATGCACCATCCCCAGAGCCTGCAGCTGTAGAAGCTAAGCAGGATTTTCCCTGGAAATTGTTCCTCCCAACTGTCAGAGGGCATTGCAGTATTGAACAGAGAGCAGGAAGATTGTTTTTTTCTGTGCTCTCAGTGGTCCTACTGATGCACATTCAGAGAGAGAATGGAGAAGGAGAAAGCAGTCACAATGGAATAAACAGAAATGAGAAATGGGGTCGAGGGAGCAGAGAGGGAATGGGACCAGTGGGAGGAATGGGGAGGTTGGCTGGCTGGCTTAGAGCAGAGGGAGAGGGGCAGTTAGAGAAGAGCAGAAAGGAAAGGGGATGGGACTGGGGGTGTTGGGAGGAGCAGAGGGAAAGCAGAAGCCAGAGTGGAGATGGAGGGTTGCATGGAAACAAAGAGGAAAGGATGTAGGATCTGGGATGAGGGTTGAGGATTGGATGGGGACAGAGACAGCTTAGCAGCACGAGGTAAATGTCGATAACCACTAGAGTACACTTCCCTACATAACCTGGAACTGAATCAGGAGTCCTCAGTCTCTACATTCCTCTGCTGTCAGCAAGTTGCTATGAAACCCACTGGGGAAACTGTGTGGTGACTCATCCACAGAGTGGGTAACAGTCTACTACTGCTACCATTTACTCCATTAGATCAAGTGGTAAATTGTCTGTGCTGTGCATCTAAAGGTCTAAATCCTGCTGATGACCCACATGGGGAATCAATATGGTTCCTCATAAAAAAAATACATATCCACAAGGGGGCTGAATTAAAGGTGTAGGTTTCTTAAATTTTGAGTGCTTGACTTTGCAACCTTAATGTTCTTTCAACATGGTTTCTTTCAATTTAAATGTGGTATGGGTGGGTAGATGGATGGATGGAAGGGAGACTTGCATGACTTCAAATGTAGCTTTAGGCTGAATAATGGTACAGAAACTGTACGGGTAAGAGAGATTAATTATCTTCTGCTTTTGAAGCTGTGAATCCTCAAGTGTTCTTAATGTGGCTGAGGACATTGGAGCAATATACAGAATCATTTAAATTGTTTGTATTATAACTGGAAGACAGAATAAAAAATAGTGAGAGATCAATCTGAGTCTACTCCCAGGCTCTTGTCCTGCTATCACCACCAAGGTTCCATACTTTCCCTATGTTCCTATGTTATTTATTATGCTTGTGAGACCTTTGAGAAAACATTTACTGCTTTGGGCTCCAGCTATTCAGCCTGTCACCTATCTGCTTTGAGAACATTGCTGAAGAAATGCATGAAACCTGACTGACACCTGGAACCAGCTAAAACAGACATGATGGCAATAGGCAGAGGTCACCATTGTGATAAATTATGTGCCTATTATTCTATAACAACTTTCTGACCGGCCACTATCCCATTCAATGAGCAGTCACATGTGGTCAGGATGAGCTTCAATCATGTTCATGTTTTGCCCACTTTCATCTTGTGGAAACCTTCCCACTACCATTCAGATCCTTATATTATTCTTTGACAACTTTAACTGCTATCAGAAAGTCAACTCAGAAAGATGTGATACTGAGATCAGCTATACTATACTCTTGGTAAGCCATTAATGTTGCATTCCTATTGCAAATATTATCATAACAAATAGATGGCCACCTAGGACCTTTACAGTTATCGCTGTACTGCACACCTCAACTACTCAATTTCACAGCAACAGATCCATCTTTTTAACACAAGCCCTACTCAAACTAAAAAATAATTTCCTTTGTGTGTCAAAGAATGGGGCACAATTACTGATTCTCTCCAGTAGAGGGCAGTGGTAAATGTACCCAATAACCATTTCATTGCAGCCAACATTTTCAAAATTGATGCCTAAACCGGGCTCTTACATCCATATTTAAGTGCCTAAGTAAATGGCTTGCCTTAGAATAGTTCTTAGCATCAGTGATCTTGCAAGGTATTTGGTGCAGAAAGTTCCCAAGAATTGCCTCCTAAGTTTCCTGGCAGATCATTCAGTCTACATTACTTCCAAAACAGGAAGTTACTGAATGACACAAGGACTGGTAATAGATTGCCAAGCCTTTTCCTTCTGGACCACTGATTTAAATTCTGTCCAGCTCAAAAGTGACAAGATGTTATCACATGCAGGTTGGTTGGTGTCTTATGTTAAATAAGTTGCTGCGCTTAATTCATTTCCTAATGGACAGAAGACCACATCACAATCAGTATTACTTAGCCCAAATGCTAGAAGTCTCAGCTCAAATATCAAGGATTAACTGGGCATTGATATTAAATTAGTCTCATCCCTAGAGGTGGTCTTGCCTTTATACAATCCAAGGAGATATTTTTGCTTTAGTATGGTATTAATTTCCTTTTTCATGAAGAACATTGTAACATTTTATGAGATTTTAAAAACTTCTTAAAATAAGAAAAAATAGATGATTTTTCTGAGGTGCTGACACTGATTCAAATGGTGTTTTATATACTGTATCAGACTTTTCTACACTAGAGATATCGACTCTACAGTGATAAGATTCAGCAGAAGCCAACATTCTTGTAATATTCCTATTACATTATAAGGAAAACACAGAGATTTAAGTGTCTGTGTGATTTTATTCTATACTGCAATAAAGATTTGCTCATGATTTAAATCAGCAGTGTCACAATCAATGAATGCCTGTGAATTTACCCAATGTTATAATGGCCTTGCAAGAGTTTTACTAGAGCACTATTAAAATTCATTCACTACTTAAACCCGAAAACGTTTAAAATTAGTGAAAAGTTTATTTTTATCTCTGTGCACTAGAAGTTTCTGCACATTATACAGAGAAATAAGGCATGAGAATATCATCTGACCACAGATTACGCCGAGTGGGATCCGTGGACCCACTTGCAGGGTTGGGACCCGATGTCTCCAAACTGAAATGCACTGAAACTACAGGTATTCGTAAAGTATCGACTTTATGAGAACATTGCTATATTAAGGCTCAGATACTGGGACGCTGCACAGTGTCTTATTTGTAAACTACAGTATAAAAGGTTCTGTTATAGGATCAAAGAAAAAAATATTTTATAGCAAATATAATCATATTAGCTTTTCGTTTTATGAGGAGAAATCTAGTATGTTGTCATGTGACTCTAAACCTTTCCACTGTGGAATGAACCTTTAGGACCGCATTACACATCATAGAATCAGGCACGAAGGGCTAAAAGAGACCTTCAGAGGTCATCTAGTCCAGCCCCCTGCACTGCTGATTTCTAGTTCTAGTTATTTTAAAAATGGAAAATACGGAGTGTTGTAACTTGACCCCATCATTTTGATGGTATGAGAATGCAGTCCTGATGTTCACATTGTACAGCCCTGAGGCCTTAAAATCCCACTTGCCCTGCAGCTAAGGAGGGTCTTTTTATACAGGCACTCAATCTTACTCAATAGATTTCACCATGCAGAGAAGGCAAGCTTCTGCAGAACAGGCAAGATTTTAAATTTCCAGCATTGTATAGAACATCCCTCCTATGGATTTTTATAATAACTGCACTGCACACTGATAGAATACTACTAGTACATAGTACATGCCCTCAGATTGGGAACTAACAGAATACTCAGATTACATTTTTACACATGAACCATTTTAATACAATGGAATATATTACACGCAGTATACTGCATTACATTATTTAAAACAGAAATGATGTTCTGTCTCTTCACTGCCTTTAAAATAGCCTCCTTCCCTATGCTTCATCCAGGGGCCAGCAGTATCAAGAGGTGAGTGTGTGACAGCATCACACAGAATTTTGCACCTTCTATTCTTTAATACTTGTTTTTATTTATGGCACTCAAAGGATTAGCAGTAAAACTAGGCTAGCACTTGTATTATAAACCCTGATTTTCAGAGCTTGCCATTAACTAAATGAAAACTGAACATTCTTTTCTTTAAAAATCTAGTCTAGAACTGGGAAATATCCATCAAAGCCGAGCATACTAAAATTATTCCTTTTTGCACAGTCCAATGAATTGACAAGGATACTTTTCAGCCATCTGAGGCGGCACAAGGGTTAAATTATTAAAGCACTTTAATAGTACCATAACATTGTTTCATTTCTCATAGATACTGAATTGAGCTACTCTGTACTTCTCATTTCTGCTTAGATGATAACTACCTCACTACTGCATTTACTATTGAAGAGATAGATGCCTCTGTGTTGATGCTGTCTCCTACATTACCCTGTTTCTTACAGAAGCATTCTCTCATGCTGTCCTCATTTTCAGTTCTTCAAAGATATGCAGACATCTTGAAATGATAGAAGCAAGTCTTCTCTCAGTCGATCTATATGGCTGAAGAAAGAGATGATGTATTCTAATCTAACAACAAAATAGAATTTAGAAATCAGGAAAGCGGTCTTCACAGTCTCATTAAGTTTTGGATGACAAAGAAAACGGTCTGACAGGGTGGAAATGCAAAAAATATTTAAGTCTGGACAAGAGAAAACAAAACATTTTGATTAAAATGTGTGACAAACTGAGGGAAATCATAAGGAGTGAGGTAGCGGAAGGTGAAATGTCGGAGAAAAAAATTGCCATGTGGATGAAGTAGAGACTTAAACCTGATAAGAAGAAAAAGAATAGTTTATAGGAGGAGATTCAAGAGATCAGGGAAGAAGGATAAAGAAAAAGTTAGACAGTCCAAAATTAAAGGAGTGCAATAAAATAGAGATAAACAGCAAGAAATTATTTAAAAAGATAAGAAGCCAACAGTCTGGCAAGGAGTCAACTAGGCCATTAAGGGATGTGAGAAGAAAGAGTGACAGATGGCATTGCTACAACAGAGAGAATGAATTCTTTGAATCAAAATTCAGTGAAGAAGCTACCTCCCTCCCAGAGAACAGGACACATTTTCCTGATGAGAATGCAAATGCTCAAAGCACAGAGAGTTAAAGCAAAAACAGTCCTTCTCTTCCCCCCCACCATGAATTTCCTAACTTCCTAGGGATCCAATAAAAAAAAAAAATCAGACCTACATCCAACACTTTGGTTTTGTAACAAACTAAAACCAGATTGTTCTGGCATTCAGAAAACAAAAACAGCTTCAGTTCCAAGTCAACGTTTCCATTACAGAACTGCAGTGCAATCCTTCTGGTAGAAGTACTATTTGTATTAGCCACCAATCCCTTGGTGTAGAGCTACTATTGCTGGCTAAACAAAATACAATACCTGTTTATGACATTCCAAATGCTATGCATTACATGCTTACCTGTGGGGGCGGGGAAAATAAACAACCAGAGGTTTTGTAAACTGCAGCATGTTTATTGGAAGAGAAATGGAACAATGAAGTATATTTCTGACAATCAAGTATCTCTTCAAAGCAGAACAGAGCATCAGAGAAGACTGCTAAAACAGGTTACATATACTCAAGGAGTAACAGAAAGAATGAGATAGTTGATATGTTCTTGTATAGAAACACATCTTAAATGAATCTAGTGAGAGGAATACTTTGATCTATATAAAAATAAGCTCCTGCTTATGGAATCAAACTATCTTCTATATTAAATGTATTATATGTACCAGATCATCTGCATTTTGATGACCAGAAAAAATTATCTAGACTATTTTAAATTAGACTACTTGTTGGCTTCAGTCAAACTCTGGTTTACAGACTATAAAATTGCTTTTCAGTAGTAATATTACATTTATAAATGCGTGTGTGATGAAACTGGAATGGCTTAGTGGTAACTGATGCATACGGTGTGCTGAGCTGA
Organism: Terrapene triunguis; assembly: GCF_002925995.2. Taxonomy (NCBI): domain Eukaryota; kingdom Metazoa; phylum Chordata; order Testudines; family Emydidae; genus Terrapene; species Terrapene triunguis. The sequence goes on from NW_020664440.1 coordinate 25,947,611, forward strand.
TTAATGGGATGTTTACTGTATAAATAAACTGGTTTAATTTAAAAGGGTCTATAATGAAAAATAAGCAGGAAGGAAAGAGAATGGCTTAAGATAAACTTCTCCATAAACAATTGAGGGTTATTAAGAGACAATGACAGGAAAGGAAAAGGCTTCACACACTGGAGATCAAAAGAACTTGTGACACTTTAAAAAGAACACTCTCAGGAGAAAAGGTGATTGTTCAAAGGAAGCAGGCTGAGACACAGGCACCCGCTGGAGTGTTCGAAGAAGTTAGACCTAGCTAGCTTGCCATCGGGGACGGTAAACCTTGTTGGGGGTTACATTAGAAAACTGAGTCACAAGTCCACCCAATTTGGGCGTAATCAATTTTCACCTTTATTTATACAATTTCAGATAGAATTATTGTCACTTAAAGTGTTTGAACAAATATTTATGGCAGACCATAACAACAGAGAATAAGTAGAGGGGCAGGTTACCATATTCCAGAGCACTGAGTTCTCCTCCTATACTTCAGATGGTGGCTGCCTCCTCTGAGCCTTTGCTCTGTCCTTCAGTCCCATCCTTCCATTTCTGGGTGGCTGTATCTCTGATTTGTGTTCACTTGTAATTTTTCTCCAATCAACTTTTCGTACAGCAACCCTTGTGCATGCGTTATGTACGGGTTACATAAAACTCAATTTATCTCCTCCCACCCCCTCTTTTTTTTTTTTTTTTATTTCCATAAAGCTTTTATGTCATGTATTTTGTGTCACCCTGTTCCCTGGTCTTCCAAGTAAACGGCTTCTTGTTGTACAGGTTTGTTTTAACCTCAAAACTTCACGTACAACACGTTACCTTTGTTCTGTCAGCTAGGGTGACCAGATGTCCTGATTTTATAGGGACAGTCCCGATTTTGGGGTCTTTTTCTTATATAGGCTCCTATTTAACCCCCACCCACTGTCCCGATTTTTCACATTTGCTGTCTAGTCACCCTACTGTCAGCATTCTATGTAAAAGAAGAATTGGCAAAATCACGCTTATGCCAGCAAAGCCTTGGCCCAAGTGTTACCTTATCTATACTCATTCAGTATCCATAATTATAAACCATTACAATACAGCAAAGCTCAATCTTACTATTTAGCAATTCATCATTTATATTTGAACATCATATTTAGTATGTGTTTATCACCATACCCCCTTAATCTATTTGGGGCTGGAGAGCATGCTTTAATGCTAGCATTTCTTTATCTTCTTTAAATATTGGCTTTCAAAGGCCTTTTTCATTCAAGGTCCAGTTTCATTTGTGAATCATTAAAAAAACTTCATTAGAAATTTTCCTGTGTTGCATTTTGAGGGGGTGTCTCAATTTTAGGGCCTTGATCTTTAGGCCCTTGACTTCACCTTTTGACGGTGCCCCAAACACCCTTTAGGTAAGATAGACGTGAATGTAAAGTAAGAGGGGTCCACTCTGATACCAGAGAAGGGACAGAGGTGCAGGTAGGCCTATAACTGACATCTTGCGTAGTCCCTTTTTTATGTGGGGGGATGTTAAAGGCACAAGGAAATTCACACAAAACTTGTTCTCCACTAGCTGCTCCTGTATAAATCCCGCTATCCTTAGTGGGAATTATGTATATGCGTCAAGGAAAGAAGAGACCTCACATCACTTAAACATTACAAGAGAGGTAATCTACTGAAGTAGACCCAGGCCTTTACATTTTTGCTGTCCTACAGTAAGTGAGTGGGATTTAAAAAAAAACAAACCAGAAGACAATATTTTAAAGAGCCACATCTGCAGGAAGACTACTTAATATGTGCAGCTATGCCTATAATTTACCCTTAACAGTAGATTTTTCTTGATTTTATTGGCAATGCTGATTGCATTAGTAACTTGTAGTGATGGCAAGTCATATCTGAAAGAACATCCAAGTTGCAATAAAAAGAGTGATTAAATATCAAACTTCAGGCCATAAACTGATCCCCGATTGGGTCCAGGTAAGAACTTCCCCATTTCTCAGCCCTCTCACATGCTATCCACAATACAGAAGTGTCTTAGTTCATTTGTGATGGGAGAGGCTTCACCTTTTTCCGATGTGTTATTTATTAGCCATTATTTAAGAGGAAGGTTCCGAAAGCGGATGAACCAACAATATAACTCCAGCATGATAATCAGAATGGTCACAGATTCCAAGTTAAACAAATGACAACAGACTAGAGCCCACAGTGACTTTCACGAGAGTATAATAAGGATTGAAAAGTATTTATAAATAGGTGATTTGCTTCTGAGATACTTCTCATCAACATGTGAATAAAAAATAAAGTAGCTTTTAAATAAAATCTTAAAAAAATTCTTACAGCAAAGGATAAATTAGGGGAAAATGTATCTTCTACACTCATCTGTTGTCATAGCAACGAGAGTTCCAAACACAATGGAAGGCTATATGGAAAATGAGATACAAAAATTGTAAACTATTATGAAAGATTTTTAAACAGTTTTAAATACAGATTAGCCATTTCTTCATCTTCTTCGGCTATCCCTCAATGCGAGGATGATGTCTGCCAAGGGGTTTTTTTTTAAGTGACTGAGGAGCCCAATTCTTGCCCTGCAGATTTTCTCACAGAAGTGCCAGATGTAATCTTGGAGGAGACACAGTTGTTGGCTGAAGTGTTGTGCCCTTTCTTCCCTACTTTGTCACTTCTCTGTCTCATGGGCACATCTGTTCTCCTCAAAGTGAGCTGTGGCTTGGTGTATGGTGTGGCACCACTGTGTTCTGTTCTGCACCAACTCCTCACAGTTTGTTGGGTTGATGCCTCCCTTTTTAAGATGTACTTTCAGTATGCCTTTGAAACGCTTCTGCTGCCCTCTGTGACCCCTTCTTCCCTGACTTAACTGAGAGAAGAGTATTTGCTTTGGGAGTCAAGTGTCAGGCATACGTAAACAGAGGCCAGCCCAGCGGAGTTGGTATTTCATGACCTGCACTTCTATACTACTGATGTTGGCTGCAAAGAGAATGCTGATGTTAGTGCGTTGATCTTCCCAGCTGATCCTGAGAATCCTCCTGAGGCAGCGCTGCTGGAACCACTTCAGCCGCTTGAGATGTCATCTGTAGGTTACCCAGGTCTCACATCCATAGAGAATGGTGGGGATGACAACTGCCTTGTAAATTAAGATCTTGGTACCTATGTGTAGATCCCTATAATTGAAGACTCGTTTGAGTAGTCTTCCAAAAGATGTGCTGGCGCAGCGGATCCTGTACTCAATTTCTGTGTCAATGTTGGCTGTTTGGGAGAGGTGGCTGCCAAGGTACGGAAAATGGTACACATTTTCCAGGGGTTCTCCACTGATGTGATTTGTGGAGTATAAAGAGTAGTTTGTGAAGATGAGGTCTGGTAGAGCACTTTAGTTTTCCCAATGTTGAGAGACACACCCAGGCTGTGATAGGCATCTGCAAAAAGTTTTAAGGTGCTTTGCAGATCGGCCTCTGTATGTGCAAGAATGACACAGTCATCTGGATACTGAAGGTCAGTGATGCCAATTCTCGTGATCTTAGATTTTGTTTGGAGACATCGAAGATCAAGGAGTTGGCCATCCATACGATACTCACGCCCGATTCCGTCAGGAAGGTGGTCGCGAATGAGAATCAGGATCATGGCAAGTAAATGGAGAAGAGTGTTGGAGCAATGGCACAGCCCTGCTTGACACCGGTGTGAATGGTTCGGTCTCTGAGCCATTTCAATATTCAAGAAAGGGGGCAAATCTTTGTGTGGGAATTACAGGGGTATTGCTCTCCTCTGCATCGCAGGGAAGAGTCTTGCCCGGATCCTGCTCAACCGCCTCCTCCCCCATGCTGAGGAACTCCTCCCTGAATCACAGGCTTCAGGCCATCCCGAGGCACAACCAACATGATCTTTGTGGCATGACAGATTCGGGACAAGTGCAGAGAGCAACACCAGGAACTGTTCATGGCATTCATCGACCTAACCAAGGCCTTTGACTCGATCAATCATGATGCCCTATGGAGGTTGGGCTGTGTAGGTTGGGCTGTCTGCAGAAATTCATTTCCATCATCAGATTACTCCATGATGGGATGACTGCTGCCATTTTGTGCATTTCTTCATCACTGCTAAATGTTAGAGGAGGTTTCTCAAGAAATAATATTTGAACAATTCTTGCTCGTGGAGCAAGTATCTCATCTAAAAGGCCACCTAAATCTCCCTAGCCAGTGCCAGCAATGGAAATACAATTTGGGTAAGGATGGTCTTGTGATTAAAGCAAAGAACTATAAATCAGTTTACCTTAATTTTATACTAGGCATGACAGTCTTCCTGTGTGATCCTGGCCTGGTCAAATTCTCTCTGTATTAAATTTCCCAACTGTAAAATGGGGATAATAATATCTACCTATCACACAGCAATATTATGAGACTTAATTCATCAATGTTTGTAAAATGTTTTGAATTCTTTGTATGGAAGGCTCCATACAAGTTCAAAGTAGTATTAGTACTATTTTTAGCCTGTTCCCCAGATTCTCCACCACCCTTCCACCTTTGTAAGTATCCCACCTCCTACTCATGGGCTAAAGATGCTTCTATGTAACTAGGAAAGACAATTAAACATATACACATATGTTATGTTCCTGGATGGGAATATTGCCCTGTACAACCATTTGTACCCCAAAAAGGTCTTGTACCTTCTTTCCTCGCATGCCTAGACTGAGGGGCATAGTGTCTTCTTTCATGATGTTCACAAACTTCGACACAAAACTCTTTCACTCTGAAGAGCTTTGCTTTACTCATCTATCAGCCTCAGAGCTTCTTCTCTATAGAGCTTTGGGTTTGCTCAAATGAGCAGATGTGACGTCATCAGCATAGGACCCCTTCTGTTTCTAAGCATGGAGGGGAGAGCTGGAAATTCAATGCTAGATAGGAGAAGGATTCCAGTTTCAGCTCCATGGTATCACTGTGAGCAGGCTTCAGGGAGGAAGTGAACAGAGGGGAAGGGGAGCAGACTCCGGGATATGTACACAAAGGGGAGAAGGAATTCCGAGTTCATGGGCTTGGCAATGCTGCGTGGCTGTGCGCTGCCACGTAACTTGCAAAGTGTGCTATTGCACGTACATTCTCAAGCAGAGTAACTCATTTTTACAATACATTGCACTGTATTCTTAGGTATCAAAAGACATGATCAAACTCTCAATGTAAGGGTACGTCTCCATTACAAGCATTACAGCAGCACAGCTGCAGCTACTCCAATGTAATGTAGACACTTGCTACAGTGACTATCACTGTAGTAAATCCACCTCCTCGAGAGGCAGTTGGTAGGTTGACAGAATTCTTCCATCGATCTAGTGGTGTCTACACTGGGACTTAAGTCAGCTTAACTATGGCTACGTCTACACTACGGGGGGGGATCGATTTCAGATACGCAAATTCAGCTACGGGAATAGCGTAGCTGAATTCGACGTATCTGATCCGACTTACCCCGCTGTGAGGACGGCGGCAAATCGATCGCCGTGGCTCCCCCGTCGATGGCGCTTACTCCTACCTGGGCTGGTGGAGTACGCGTGTCGATTCGGGGATCGATTATCGCGTCCCAACGAGGCACGATAAATCGATCCCTGAGAGATCGATTTCTACCCGCCGATCCGGGCGGGTAGTGAAGACAAGCCCTTAGTCTCTCAGCAAGACCCACCAGCCAGGCACCTGGGAAAGAATTCTCTGTAGAACTTAGAGCCCTCTCCATCTAGTGTCCGATAAGAACAGCCATACTAGGTCAGACCAAAGTCCATCTAGCCCACTATCCTGTCACCGGCCGTTGGAGATATTTGCTACAAGAAGTCGACATGCCATTGTAGGCAATCTCATCATACTATTCCCTCCATTAACTTATCAAGCTCGGTCTTGAAGCCAATTAGGTTTTTTACCCCCACTGCTCCCCTTGAAAGACTCTTTCAGAGCTTCACTCCTCTGGCGGTTAGAAACCTTTGTCTAACTTCAAGCCTAAGCTTGTTGATGGCCAGTTTATAGCCATTTGCTCTTGTATCCACATTGGCACTAACTTAAATAACTCCTCTCCCTCCCTGATATTTATCCCTCTGATGTATTTATAGAAAGAAATCATATCTCCCATCAGCCTTGTTTTGCTTAGACTAAACATGTCAAGCTCTTTGAGTCTCCTCTCATAAGGTAGGTTTTTCCATTCTTTGGATCATCCTAGTAGCCCTTCTCTGCACCTGTTTCAGTTTAAATTCATCTTCCTTAAACATGGGAGACCAGAACTGCATATAGGGTAGAGTCATTTATTTGCTAGCACATTTACAAAGCGCTAAACTAGAACCTCTCCACAAAACACAGGAAATAAGAGTAATAAAAATGTGAATTCCTTAACAAAATTCAGTTTCCTTTCAAAATATTAATCATTACCAAACAAGCTACCACTGACGATTAAAGACTTAATTCTACTGTACTGAGTGTGCTATCTGAAAATCATTTAAAAGACACTATTGTCCACAAATTCCCGATCCTCACTGCATAGCAGGGAGGATTGTAAAACTGGGGAGAAAGTCACTATGGGATACTACAGGGGGATAAAGTGACTAGATAGGTCTCTTAAGGTCACCTCTCTCCCGCAGCCAAATATCTGGCAGCTTTTGGGCCACAGAAAAAGTGGTTGGAGCCAGGAGGAGAAACAGCACAAAACATTGTGGCAGATCATTTTACATAATAAGCAGGAAATTAACGCTGCATCTCCTGTTAAATAATCCCAACTCTTCTGTGGAGTCACAGAAAATAACCAATAGCTATAAGGCCCTTCCTACTGGCTCTGCAATGACTGGGAACGGGAGCCTTTCTACACTGCTGGATTGTGCTCATTGTGGTTTCAGTAGTGCAGTGGAGTTTTTTTCCCCCTCACTCATTTGTTTCTTTTCACATGCTTGTGCAACCTTTGTTGTGAGGTTTTAGTTTTCCTTGACATCAAAATATTTCCAATTTAGAGAACAGAGACTCAACCGCATCTGAAAAGCCACATGTATTTTCATGCATTCAGAAGGGTAACTATTTGATCTCAACATGTGAATTCTCACTATTACAACAGTAGGCCAAACAAACATCAGTTAACTGCAAAGGATTAGATTATCAGACACAAAGTCTGATAAATTAAATGTTTTACAAGTTATTTTTCTAGGATATTAGAAAACTTTAGATGGAGGGACATTAGCAAGTTGATATTCTTGCCATTAATCACAACTTGGCATTATCTTCTAACTGAGTGCCGGTTAGCCTGTTGTGAATATAAAGAAGAGAAATGTTGGAAGAATGAAGTAAAAGGGTATGAAATTTCTTTTAAGTGCAATTTTTGTATGATTCTGTAGTGATGATTGTGTTTCAAAAGAAGCTTGGACTAAAGAAGTAAATACACATGCACAGGTATACAGCAGTTCATTTTCTTTTTTGTTCTTATTGTGGTATTTTATCCCTCTGAAACGACCACCCCAGCAACAGAAGGAACAATAATATAACCTTACTGAAGCGCTTTGTACTCCAGTGATTGCTGTAATTCAACCTTCACAATAAAGCACAGAATTATCACTAAAATTACAATTTATAGTACAGGTATGAAACTGTTTACTTCTTCCCACCAGTACCATTTTGATTGCGATTTACTGGTACTATTTGTCCTCAGGGAGTACTTACATAGCATTGCTAAAAGCGATCATACGAGATATGCTGTACCTACTTAAAGCACAGACAATGTGTTTGATCCAAGAGAATATATCTTAATGCCTGTGGGAGAATATGTAGCTTTATCTATTCATATGGACAGTAAAATGAGCTATAAAATGTTCTCTGTGATTTAGCTGTTTGCTCTCTTCAATGTAATTTATTTTTAAAATATGCACTTCAGTTGACGTTATATAATCATGTTTCGTGCTACTGACAGCAGGATGCTACTTTAAATAAGCCAATTCATTTCACTGGTTTGCTGTAGAAAACAGTGCTATAGACTAAAAGTAGCTAATGAATAAAATCTTAAAGTAAAAGAATCGCATCAGTTTAAAAGTGAGTTACACTCTCCTTGTGCGTATCCAATCTGCATACTCCAAAACTATTTAAAATACAAGCATCTAGATTTTTTTTTTAACAGCTGGTAAAATCATGTGTCTACTTATCATTTTACTAAAACTCTGCAATATTTCTACATATGCAAACAAATTCCAAGCATACATTTCACATGCAATGCATTACTCAAATAAAATTCACCAAAATGCTCTCTATAGAGCAGAGCTTCTCAGCCTTTTTCCATACTGTAATCCTAATGTTACAATAGGAAAAAATTGGGGATCACCTTACCCATCATACTGCCACACACAAAGACTCTCCTGGACATAATTCACAATCCCCACAGTTAGGAACCCATGTTACAGCCATGATCTATAATCTGTTCCCAATGTAACATAGGCAAATAAATATTCAGGCTCTTGGTTGCGCCAAACACTTCCTAGAACTTCCTACAAAAATGCAACCAAGTTAATAAGTTTTAAAGTCCT